>NW_028317768.1:0-109018 GCF_055824585.1 Amblyomma mixtum | reverse complement strand
CGCAGTTCTGGAGATATTACGTTTTTGAGTTCACACTCACGAACACTGGTAAAACGAAGTGTTCGATTCAAGCTTGTTTTGCTCTAAAACGACTTGCCACGTCGAGTTAAGCACGAATACGTGCATTTCACGCAGTTCTGGAGATATTACGTTTTTGAGTTCACACTCACGAACACTGGTAAAACGAAGTGTTCGAATCTAGCTTGTTTTGCTCTAAAACGACGTGCCACGTCGAGTTAAGCACGAATACGTGCATTTCACGCAGTTCTGGAGATATTACGTTTTTGAGTTCACACTCACGAACACTGGTAAAACGAAGTGTTCGAATCTAGCTTGTTTTGCTCTAAAACGACGTGCTACGTCGAGTTAAGCACGAATACATGCATTTCACACAGTTCTGTAGATATTACGTTTTTGAGTTCACACTCACGAACACTGGTAAAACGAAGTGTTCGAATCAAGCTTGTTTTGCTCTAAAACGACGTGCCACGTCGAGTTAAGCACGAATACGTGCATTTCACGCAGTTCTGGAGATATTACGTTTTTGAGTTCACACTCACGAACACTGGTAAAACGAAGTGTTCGAATCAAGCTTGTTTTGCTCTAAAACGACGTGCCACGTCGAGTTAAGCACGAATACGTGCATTTCACGCAGTTCTGGAGATATTACGTTTTTGAGTTCACACTCACGAGCACTGGTAAAACGAAGTGTTCAAATCTAGTTTGTTTTGCTCTAAAACGACGTGCCACGTCGAGTTAAGCACGAATACGTGCATTTCACGCAGTTCTGGAGATATTACGTTTCGAGTTCACACTCACGAACACTGGTAAAACGAAGTGTTCGAATCTAGCTTGTTTTGCTCTAAAACGACGTGCCACGTCGAGTTAAGCACGAATACGTGCATTTCGCGCAGTTCTGGAGATATTACGTTTTTGAGTTCACACTCACGAACACTGGTAAAACGAAGTGTTCGAATCAAGCTTGTTTTGCTCTAAATCGACGTGCCACCTCGAGTTAAGCACGAATACGTGCATTTCACGCAGTTCTGGAGATATTACGTTTTTGAGTTCACACTCACGAACACTGGTAAAACGAAGTGTTCGAATCTAGCTTGTTTTTGCTCTAAAACGACGTGCCACGTCGGGTTAAGCACGAATACGTGCATTTCACGCAGTTCTGGAGATATTACGTTTTTGAGTTCACACTCACGAACACTGGTAAAACGAAGTGTTCGAATCTAGTTTGTTTTGCTCTAAAACGACGTGCCACGTCGAGTTAAGCACGAATACATGCATTTCACGCAGTTCTGGAGATATTACGTTTTCGAGTTCACACTCACGAACACTGGTAAAACGAAGTGTTCGAATCTAGCTTGTTTTGCTCTAAAACGACGTGCCATGTCGAGTTAAGCACGAATACGTGCATTTCACGCAGTTCTGGAGATATTACGTTTTTGAGTTCACACTCACGCACACTGGTAAAACGAAGTGTTCGAATCAAGCTTGTTTTGCTCTAAAACGACGTGCCACGTCGAGTTAAGCACGAATACATGCATTTCACGCAGTTCTGGAGATATTACGTTTTCGAGTTCACACTCACGAACACTGGTAAAACGAAATGTTCGAATCTAGTTTGTTTTGCTCTAAAACGACGTGCCACGTCGAGTTAAGCACGAATACGTGCATTTCACGCAGTTCTGGAGATATTACGTTTTCGAGTTCACACTCACGAACACTGGTAAAACGAAGTGTTCGAATCTAGCTTGTTTTGCTCTAAAACGACGTGCCACGTCGAGTTAAGCACGAATTTCGCGCAGTTCTGGAGATATTTCGTTTTTGAGTTCACACTCACGCACACTGGTAAAACGAAGTGTTCGAATCAAGCTTGTTTTGCTCTAAAACGACGTGCCACGTCGAGTTAAGCACGAATACATGCATTTCACGCAGTTCTGGAGATATTACGTTTTTGAGTTCACACTCACGAACACTGGTAAAACGAAGTGTTCGAATCTAGCTTGTTTTGCTCTAAAACGACGTGCCACGTCGAGTTAAGCACGCAGTTCTGGAGATATTACGTTTTTGAGTTCACACTCACGCACACTGGTAAAACGAAGTGTTCGAATCAAGCTTGTTTTGCTCTAAAACGACGTGCCACGTCGAGTTAAGCACGAATACATGCATTTCACGCAGTTCTGGAGATATTACGTTTTCGAGTTCACACTCACGAACACTGGTAAAACGAAATGTTCGAATCTAGTTTGTTTTGCTCTAAAACGACGTGCCACGTCGAGTTAAGCACGAATACGTGCATTTCACGCAGTTCTGGAGATATTACGTTTTCGAGTTCACACTCACGAACACTGGTAAAACGAAGTGTTCGAATCTAGCTTGTTTTGCTCTAAAACGACGTGCCACGTCGAGTTAAGCACGAATTTCGCGCAGTTCTGGAGATATTTCGTTTTTGAGTTCACACTCACGCACACTGGTAAAACGAAGTGTTCGAATCAAGCTTGTTTTGCTCTAAAACGACGTGCCACGTCGAGTTAAGCACGAATACATGCATTTCACGCAGTTCTGGAGATATTACGTTTTTGAGTTCACACTCACGAACACTGTAAAACGAAGTGTTCGAATCTAGCTTGTTTTGCTCTAAAACGACGTGCCACGTCGAGTTAAGCACGCAGTTCTGGAGATATTACGTTTTTGAGTTCACACTCACGCACACTGGTAAAACGAAGTGTTCGAATCAAGCTTGTTTTGCTCTAAAACGACGTGCCACGTCGAGTTAAGCACGAATACATGCCTTTCACGCAGTTCTGGAGATATTACGTTTTCGAGTTCACACTCACGAACACTGGTAAAACGAAGTGTTCGAATCTAGCTTGTTTTGCTCTAAAACGACGTGCCACGTCGAGTTAAGCACGAATACGTGCATTTCACGCAGTTCTGGAGATATTACGTTTTTGAGTTCACACTCACGAACACTGGTAAAACGAAGTGTTCGAATCTAGCTTGTTTTGCTCTAAAACGACGTGCCACGTCGAGTTAAGCACGAATACGTGCATTTCACGCAGTTCTGGAGATATTACGTTTTTGAGTTCACACTCACGAACACTGGTAAAACGAAGTGTTCGAATCTAGTTTGCTTTGCTCTAAAACGACGTGCCACGTCGAGTTAAGCACGAATACGTGCATTTCACGCAGTTCTGGAGATATTACGTTTTTGAGTTCACACTCACGAACACTGGTAAAACGAAGTGTTCGAATCTAGCTTGTTTTGCTCGAAAACGACGTGCCACGTCGAGTTAAGCACGAATACGTGCATTTCACGCAGTTCTGGAGATATTACGTTTTCGAGTTCACACTCACGAACACTGGTAAAACGAAGTGTTCGAATCTAGTTTGTTTTGCACTAAAACGACGTGCCACGTCGAGTTAAGCACGAATACGTGCATTTCGCGCAGTTCTGGAGATATTACGTTTTCGAGTTCACACTCACGAACACTGGTAAAACGAAGTGTTCGAATCTAGCTTGTTTTGCTCTAAAACGACGTGCCACGTCGAGTTAAGCACGAATACGTGCATTTCACGCAGTTCTGGAGATATTACGTTTTTGAGTTCACACTCACGCACACTGGTAAAACGAAGTGTTCGAATCAAGCTTGTTTTGCTCTAAAACGACGTGCCACGTCGAGTTAAGCACGAATACATGCATTTCACGCAGTTCTGGAGATATTACGTTTTCGAGTTCACACTCACGAACACTGGTAAAACGAAATGTTCGAATCTAGTTTGTTTTGCTCGAAAACGACGTGCCACGTCGAGTTAAGCACGAATACGTGCATTTCACGCAGTTCTGGAGATATTACGTTTTCGAGTTCACACTCACGAACACTGGTAAAACGAAGTGTTCGAATCTAGCTTGTTTTGCTCTAAAACGACGTGCCACGTCGAGTTAAGCACGAATACGTGCATTTCGCGCAGTTCTGGAGATATTACGTTTTTGAGTTCACACTCACGAACACTGGTAAAACGAAGTGTTCGAATCAAGCTTGTTTTGCTCTAAAACGACGTGCCACGTCGAGTTAAGCACGAATACGTGCATTTCACGCAGTTCTGGAGATATTACGTTTTTGAGTTCACACTCACGAACACTGGTAAAACGAAGTGTTCGATTCAAGCTTGTTTTGCTCTAAAACGACTTGCCACGTCGAGTTAAGCACGAATACGTGCATTTCACGCAGTTCTGGAGATATTACGTTTTTGAGTTCACACTCACGAACACTGGTAAAACGAAGTGTTCGAATCTAGCTTGTTTTGCTCTAAAACGACGTGCCACGTCGAGTTAAGCACGAATACGTGCATTTCACGCAGTTCTGGAGATATTACGTTTTTGAGTTCACACTCACGAACACTGGTAAAACGAAGTGTTCGAATCTAGCTTGTTTTGCTCTAAAACGACGTGCTACGTCGAGTTAAGCACGAATACATGCATTTCACACAGTTCTGTAGATATTACGTTTTTGAGTTCACACTCACGAACACTGGTAAAACGAAGTGTTCGAATCAAGCTTGTTTTGCTCTAAAACGACGTGCCACGTCGAGTTAAGCACGAATACGTGCATTTCACGCAGTTCTGGAGATATTACGTTTTTGAGTTCACACTCACGAACACTGGTAAAACGAAGTGTTCGAATCAAGCTTGTTTTGCTCTAAAACGACGTGCCACGTCGAGTTAAGCACGAATACGTGCATTTCACGCAGTTCTGGAGATATTACGTTTTTGAGTTCACACTCACGAGCACTGGTAAAACGAAGTGTTCAAATCTAGTTTGTTTTGCTCTAAAACGACGTGCCACGTCGAGTTAAGCACGAATACGTGCATTTCACGCAGTTCTGGAGATATTACGTTTTCGAGTTCACACTCACGAACACTGGTAAAACGAAGTGTTCGAATCTAGCTTGTTTTGCTCTAAAACGACGTGCCACGTCGAGTTAAGCACGAATACGTGCATTTCGCGCAGTTCTGGAGATATTACGTTTTTGAGTTCACACTCACGAACACTGGTAAAACGAAGTGTTCGAATCAAGCTTGTTTTGCTCTAAAACGACGTGCCACCTCGAGTTAAGCACGAATACGTGCATTTCACGCAGTTCTGGAGATATTACGTTTTTGAGTTCACACTCACGAACACTGGTAAAACGAAGTGTTCGAATCTAGCTTGTTTTGCTCTAAAACGACGTGCCACGTCGGGTTAAGCACGAATACGTGCATTTCACGCAGTTCTGGAGATATTACGTTTTTGAGTTCACACTCACGAACACTGGTAAAACGAAGTGTTCGAATCTAGTTTGTTTTGCTCTAAAACGACGTGCCACGTCGAGTTAAGCACGAATACATGCATTTCACGCAGTTCTGGAGATATTACGTTTTCGAGTTCACACTCACGAACACTGGTAAACGAAGTGTTCGAATCTAGCTTGTTTTGCTCTAAAACGACGTGCCATGTCGAGTTAAGCACGAATACGTGCATTTCACGCAGTTCTGGAGATATTACGTTTTTGAGTTCACACTCACGCACACTGGTAAAACGAAGTGGTCGAATCAAGCTTGTTTTGCTCTAAAACGACGTGCCACGTCGAGTTAAGCACGAATACATGCATTTCACGCAGTTCTGGAGATATTACGTTTTCGAGTTCACACTCACGAACACTGGTAAAACGAAATGTTCGAATCTAGTTTGTTTTGCTCTAAAACGACGTGCCACGTCGAGTTAAGCACGAATACGTGCATTTCACGCAGTTCTGGAGATATTACGTTTTCGAGTTCACACTCACGAACACTGGTAAAACGAAGTGTTCGAATCTAGCTTGTTTTGCTCTAAAACGACGTGCCACGTCGAGTTAAGCACGAATTTCGCGCAGTTCTGGAGATATTTCGTTTTTGAGTTCACACTCACGCACACTGGTAAAACGAAGTGTTCGAATCAAGCTTGTTTTGCTCTAAAACGACGTGCCACGTCGAGTTAAGCACGAATACATGCATTTCACGCAGTTCTGGAGATATTACGTTTTTGAGTTCACACTCACGAACACTGGTAAAACGAAGTGTTCGAATCTAGCTTGTTTTGCTCTAAAACGACGTGCCACGTCGAGTTAAGCACGCAGTTCTGGAGATATTACGTTTTTGAGTTCACACTCACGCACACTGGTAAAACGAAGTGTTCGAATCAAGCTTGTTTTGCTCTAAAACGACGTGCCACGTCGAGTTAAGCACGAATACATGCCTTTCACGCAGTTCTGGAGATATTACGTTTTCGAGTTCACACTCACGAACACTGGTAAAACGAAATGTTCGAATCTAGTTTGTTTTGCTCTAAAACGACGTGCCACGTCGAGTTAAGCACGAATACGTGCATTTCACGCAGTTCTGGAGATATTACGTTTTCGAGTTCACACTCACGAACACTGGTAAAACGAAGTGTTCGAATCTAGCTTGTTTTGCTCTAAAACGACGTGCCACGTCGAGTTAAGCACGAATACGTGCATTTCGCGCAGTTCTGGAGATATTACGTTTTTGAGTTCACACTCACGCACACTGGTAAAACGAAGTGTTCGAATCAAGCTTGTTTTGCTCTAAAACGACGTGCCACGTCGAGTTAAGCACGAATACGTGCATTTCACGCAGTTCTGGAGATATTACGTTTTCGAGTTCACACGAACACTGGTAAAACGAAGTGTTCGAATCTAGTTTGTTTTGCTCTAAAACGACGTGCCACGTCGAGTTAAGCACGAATACGTGCATTTCGCGCAGTTCTGGAGATATTACGTTTTCGAGTTCACACTCACGAACACTGGTAAAACGAAGTGTTCGAATCTAGCTTGTTTTGCTATAAAACGACGTGCCACGTCGAGTTAAGCACGAATACGTGCATTTCACGCAGTTCTGGAGATATTACGTTTTTGAGTTCACACTCACGAACACTGGTAAAACGAAGTGTTCGAATCTAGTTTGTTTTGCTCTAAAACGACGTGCCACGTCGAGTTAAGCACGAATACGTGCATTTCACGCAGTTCTGGAGATATTACGTTTTTGAGTTCACACGCGAACACTGGTAAAACGAAGTGTTCGAATCTAGTTTGTTTTGCTCTAAAACGACGTGCCACGTCGAGTTAAGCACGAATACGTGCATTTCACGCAGTTCTGGAGATATTACGTTTTTGAGTTCACACTCACGCACACTGGTAAAACGAAGTGTTCGAATCAAGCTTGTTTTGCTCTAAAACGACGTGCCACGTCGAGTTAAGCACGAATACGTGCATTTCACGCAGTTCTGGAGATATTACGTTTTTGAGTTCACACTCACGAACACTGGTAAAACGAAGTGTTCGAATCAAGCTTGTTTTGCTCTAAAACGACGTGCCACGTCGAGTTAAGCACGAATACGTGCATTTCACGCAGTTCTGGAGATATTACGTTTTCGAGTTCACACTCACGAACACTGGTAAAACGAAGTGTTCGAATCTAGCTTGTTTTGCTCTAAAACGACGTGCCACGTCGAGTTAACCACGAATACGTGCATTTCGCGCAGTTCTGGAGATATTACGTTTTTGAGTTCACACACGCACACTGGTAAAACGAAGTGTTCGAATCAAGCTTGCTTTGCTCTAAAACGACGTGCCACGTCGAGTTAAGCACGAATACGTGCATTTCACGCAGTTCTGGAGATATTACGTTTTTGAGTTCACACTCACGAACACTGGTAAAACGAAGTGTTCGAATCTAGCTTGTTTTCCTCTAAAACGACGTGCCACGTCGAGTTAAGCACGAATACGTGCATTTCACGCAGTTCTGGAGATATTACGTTTTCGAGTTCACACTCACGAACACTGGTAAAACGAAGTGTTCGAATCTAGTTTGTTTTGCTCTAAAACGACGTGCCACGTCGAGTTAAGCACGAATACGTGCATTTCACGCAGTTCTGGAGATATTACGTTCTTGAGTTCACACTCACGAACACTGGTAAAACGAAGTGTTCGAATCTAGTTTGTTTTGCTCTAAAACGACGTGCCACGTCGAGTTAAGCACGAATACGTGCATTTCACGCAGTTCTGGAGATATTACGTTTTCGAGTTCACACTCACGAACACTGGTAAAACGAAGTGTTCGAATCTAGCTTGTTTTGCTCTAAAACGACGTGCCACGTCGAGTTAAGCACGAATACGTGCATTTCACGCAGTTCTGGAGATATTACGTTTTTGAGTTCACACTCACGAACACTGGTAAAACGAACTGTTCGAATCTAGCTTGTTTTGCTCTAAAACGACGTGCCGCGTCGAGTTAAGCACGAATACGTGCATTTCACGCAGTTCTGGAGATATTACGTTTTGAGTTCACACTCACGCACACTGGTAAAACGAAGTGTTCGAATCAAGCTTGTTTTGCTCTAAAACGACGTGCCACGTCGAGTTAAGCACGAATACATGCATTTCACGCAGTTCTGGAGATATTACGTTTTTGAGTTCACACTCACGAACACTGGTAAAACGAAGTGTTCGAATCAAGCTTGTTTTGCTCTAAAACGACGTGCCACGTCGAGTTAAGCACGAATACGTGCATTTCACGCAGTTCTGGAGATATTACGTTTTCGAGTTCACACTCACGAACACTGGTAAAACGAAGTGTTCGAATCTAGCTTGTTTTGCTCTAAAACGACGTGCCACGTCGAGTTAAGCACGAATACGTGCATTTCAGGCAGTTCTGGAGATATTACGTTTTGAGTTCACACTCACGAACACTGGTAAAACGAAGTGTTCGAATCTAGCTTGTTTTGCTCTAAAACGACGTGCCACGTCGAGTTAAGCACGAATACGTGCATTTCACGCAGTTCTGGAGATATTACGTTTTTGAGTTCACACTCACGAACACTGGTAAAACGAAGTGTTCGAATCTAGTTTGTTTTGCTCTAAAACGACGTGCCACGTCGAGTTAAGCACGAATACGTGCATTTCACGCAGTTCTGGAGATATTACGTTTTCGAGTTCACACTCACGAACACTGGTAAAACGAAGTGTTCGAATCTAGTTTGTTTTGCTCTAAAACGACGTGCCACGTCGAGTTAAGCACGAATACGTGCATTTCACGCAGTTCTGGAGATATTACGTTTTTGAGTTCACACTCACGAACACTGGTAAAACGAACTGTTCGAATCTAGCTTGTTTTGCTCTAAAACGACGTGCCGCGTCGAGTTAAGCACGAATACGTGCATTTCACGCAGTTCTGGAGATATTACGTTTTTGAGTTCACACTCACGCACACTGGTAAAACGAAGTGTTCGAATCAAGCTTGTTTTGCTCTAAAACGACGTGCCACGTCGAGTTAAGCACGAATACGTGCATTTCACGCAGTTCTGGAGATATTACGTTTTTGAGTTCACACTCACGAACACTGGTAAAACGAAGTGTTCGAATCTAGCTTGTTTTGCTCTAAAACGACGTGCCACGTCGAGTTAAGCACGAATACGTGCATTTCACGCAGTTCTGGAGATATTACGTTTTCGAGTTCACACTCACGAGCAACTGGTAAAACGAAGTGTTCGAATCTAGTTTGTTTTGCTCTAAAACGACGTGCCACGTCGAGTTAAGCACGAATACGTGCATTTCACGCAGTTCTGGAGATATTACGTTTTCGAGTTCACACTCACGAACACTGGTAAAAACGAAGTGTTCGAATCTAGCTTGTTTTGCTCTAAAACGACGTGCCACGTCGAGTTAAGCACGAATACGTGCATTTCACGCAGTTCTGGAGATATTACGTTTTTGAGTTCACACTCACGCACACTGGTAAAACGAAGTGTTCGAATCAAGCTTGTTGTGCTCTAAAACGACGTGCCACGTCGAGTTAAGCACGAATACGTGCATTTCACGCAGTTCTGGAGATATTACGTTTTCGAGTTCACACTCACGAACACTGGTAAAACGAAGTGTTCGAATCTAGTTTGTTTTGCTCTAAAACGACGTGCCACGTCGAGTTAAGCACGAATACGTGCATTTCACGCAGTTCTGGAGATATTACGTTTTCGAGTTCACACTCACGAACACTGGTAAAACGAAGTGTTCGAATCTAGCTTGTTTTGCTCTAAAACGACGTGCCACGTCGAGTTAAGCACGAATACGTGCATTTCGCGCAGTTCTGGAGATATTACGTTTTTGAGTTCACACTCACGAACACTGGTAAAACGAAGTGTTCGAATCAAGCTTGTTTTGCTCTAAAACGACGTGCCACGTCGAGTTAAGCACGAATACGTGCATTTCACGCAGTTCTGGAGATATTACGTTTTTGAGTTCACACTCACGAACGAAGTAAAACGAAGTGTTCGAATCAAGCTTGTTTTGCTCTAAAACGACGTGCCACGTCGAGTTAAGCACGAATACGTGCATTTCACGCAGTTCTGGAGATATTACGTTTTTGAGTTCACACTCACGAACACTGGTAAAACGAAGTGTTCGAATCTAGTTTGTTTTGCTCTAAAACGACGTGCCACGTCGAGTTAAGCACGAATACGTGCATTTCACGCAGTTCTGGAGATATTACGTTTTTGAGTTCACACTCACGAACACTGGTAAAACGAAGTGTTCGAATCTAGTTTGTTTTGCTCTAAAACGACGTGCCACGTCGAGTTAAGCACGAATACGTGCATTTCACGCAGTTCTGGAGATATTACGTTTTCGAGTTCACACTCACGAACACTGGTAAAACGAAGTGTTCGAATCTAGCTTGTTTTGCTCTAAAACGACGTGCCACGTCGAGTTAAGCACGAATACGTGCATTTCACGCAGTTCTGGAGATATTACGTTTTTGAGTTCACACTCACGAACACTGGTAAAACGAACTGTTCGAATCTAGCTTGTTTTGCTCTAAAACGACGTGCCGCGTCGAGTTAAGCACGAATACGTGCATTTCACGCAGTTCTGGAGATATTACGTTTTTGAGTTCACACTCACGCACACTGGTAAAACGAAGTGTTCGAATCAAGCTTGTTTTGCTCTAAAACGACGTGCCACGTCGAGTTAAGCACGAATACGTGCATTTCACGCAGTTCTGGAGATATTACGTTTTTGAGTTCACACTCACGAACACTGGTAAAACGAAGTGTTCGAATCGAGCTTGTTTTGCTCTAAAACGACGTGCCACGTCGAGTTAAGCACGAATACGTGCATTTCACGCAGTTCTGGAGATATTACGTTTTCGAGTTCACACTCACGAACACTGGTAAAACGAAGTGTTCGAATCTAGCTTGTTTTGCTCTAAAACGACGTGCCACGTCGAGTTAACCACGAATACGTGCATTTCGCGCAGTTCTGGAGATATTACGTTTTTGAGTTCACACTCACGCACACTGGTAAAACGAAGTGTTCGAATCAAGCTTGTTTTGCTCTAAAACGACGTGCCACGTCGAGTTAAGCACGAATACGTGCATTTCACGCAGTTCTGGAGATATTACGTTTTTGAGTTCACACTCACGAACACTGGTAAAACGAAGTGTTCGAATCAAGCTTGTTTTGCTCTAAAACGACGTGCCACGTCGAGTTAAGCACGAATACGTGCATTTCACGCAGTTCTGGAGATATTACGTTTTTGAGTTCACACTCACGAACACTGGTAAAACGAAGTGTTCGAATCTAGTTTGTTTTGCTCTAAAACGACGTGCCACGTCGAGTTAAGCACGAATACGTGCATTTCACGCAGTTCTGGAGATATTACGTTTTTGAGTTCACACTCACGAACACTGGTAAAACGAAGTGTTCGAATCTAGTTTGTTTTGCTCTAAAACGACGTGCCACGTCGAGTTAAGCACGAATACGTGCATTTCACGCAGTTCTGGAGATATTACGTTTTCGAGTTCACACTCACGAACACTGGTAAAACGAAGTGTTCGAATCTAGCTTGTTTTGCTCTAAAACGACGTGCCACGTCGAGTTAAGCACGAATACGTGCATTTCACGCAGTTCTGGAGATATTACGTTTTTGAGTTCACACTCACGAACACTGGTAAAACGAACTGTTCGAATCTAGCTTGTTTTGCTCTAAAACGACGTGCCGCGTCGAGTTAAGCACGAATACGTGCATTTCACGCAGTTCTGGAGATATTACGTTTTTGAGTTCACACTCACGCACACTGGTAAAACGAAGTGTTCGAATCAAGCTTGTTTTGCTCTAAAACGACGTGCCACGTCGAGTTAAGCACGAATACATGCATTTCACGCAGTTCTGGAGATATTACGTTTTTGAGTTCACACTCACGAACACTGGTAAAACGAAGTGTTCGAATCTAGCTTGTTTTGCTCTAAAACGACGTGCCACGTCGAGTTAAGCACGAATACGTGCATTTCACGCAGTTCTGGAGATATTACGTTTTCGAGTTCACACTCACGAGCACTGGTAAAACGAAGTGTTCGAATCTAGTTTGTTTTGCTCTAAAACGACGTGCCACGTCGAGTTAAGCACGAATACGTGCATTTCACGCAGTTCTGGAGATATTACGTTTTCGAGTTCACACTCACGAACACTGGTAAAACGAAGTGTTCGAATCTAGCTTGTTTTGCTCTAAAACGACGTGCCACGTCGAGTTAAGCACGAATACGTGCATTTCACGCAGTTCTGGAGATATTACGTTTTTGAGTTCACACTCACGCACACTGGTAAAACGAAGTGTTCGAATCAAGCTTGTTGTGCTCTAAAACGACGTGCCACGTCGAGTTAAGCACGAATACATGCATTTCACGCAGTTCTGGAGATATTACGTTTTCGAGTTCACACTCACGAACACTGGTAAAACAAAGTGTTCGAATCTAGTTTGTTTTGCTCTAAAACGACGTGCCACGTCGAGTTAAGCACGAATACGTGCATTTCACGCAGTTCTGGAGATATTACGTTTTCGAGTTCACACTCACGAACACTGGTAAAACGAAGTGTTCGAATCTAGCTTGTTTTGCTCTAAAACGACGTGCCACGTCGAGTTAAGCACGAATACGTGCATTTCGCGCAGTTCTGGAGATATTACGTTTTTGAGTTCACACTCACGAACACTGGTAAAACGAAGTGTTCGAATCAAGCTTGTTTTGCTCTAAAACGACGTGCCACGTCGAGTTAAGCACGAATACGCGCATTTCACGCAGTTCTGGAGATATTACGTTTTTGAGTTCACACTCACGAACACTGGTAAAACGAAGTGTTCGAATCAAGCTTGTTTTGCTCTAAAACGACGTGCCACGTCGAGTTAAGCACGAATACGTGCATTTCACGCAGTTCTGGAGATATTACGTTTTTGAGTTCACACTCACGAACACTGGTAAAACGAAGTGTTCGAATCTAGCTTGTTTTGCTCTAAAACGACGTGCCACGTCGAGTTAAGCACGAATACGTGCATTTCACGCAGTTCTGGAGATATTACGTTTTCGAGTTCACACTCAAGAACACTGGTAAAACGAAGTGTTCGAATCTAGTTTGTTTTGCTCTAAAACGACGTGCCACGTCGAGTTAAGCACGAATACGTGCATTTCACGCAGTTCTGGAGATATTACGTTTTCGAGTTCACACTCAGGAACACTGGTAAAACGAAGTGTTCGAATCTAGCTTGTTTTGCTCTAAAACGACGTGCCCCGTCGAGTTAAGCACGAATACGTGCATTTCACGCAGTTCAAGGAGATATTACGTTTTTGAGTTCACACTCACGCACACTGGTAAAACGAAGTGTTCGAATCAAGCTTGTTTTGCTCTAAAACGACGTGCCACGTCGAGTTAAGCACGAATACGTGCATTTCGCGCAGTTCTGGAGATATGACGTTTTTGAGTTCACACTCACGAACACTGGTAAAACGAAGTGTTCGAATCAAGCTTGTTTTGCTCTAAAACGACGTGCCACGTCGAGTTAAGCACGAATACGTGCATTTCACGCAGTTCTGGAGATATTACGTTTTTGAGTTCACACTCACGAACACTGGTAAAACGAAGTGTTCGAATCAAGCTTGTTTTGCTCTAAAACGACGTGCCACGTCGAGTTAAGCACGAATACGTGCATTTCACGCAGTTCTGGAGATATTACGTTTTTGAGTTCACACTCACGAAGACTGGTAAAACGAAGTGTTCGAATCTAGCTTGTTTTGCTCTAAAACGACGTGCCACGTCGAGTTAAGCACGAATACGGGCATTTCACGCAGTTCTGGAGATATTACGTTTTTGAGTTCACACTCACGAACACTGGTAAAACGAAGTGTTCGAATCTAGTTTGTTTTGCTCTAAAACGACGTGCCCCGTCGAGTTAAGAACGAATACGTGCATTTCACGCAGTTCAAGGAGATATTACGTTTTTGAGTTCACACTCACGCACACTGGTAAAACGAAGTGTTCGAATCAAGCTTGTTTTGCTCTAAAACGACGTGCCACGTCGAGTTAAGCACGAATACGTGCATTTCGCGCAGTTCTGGAGATATTACGTTTTTGAGTTCACACTCACGAACACTGGTAAAACGAAGTGTTCGAATCAAGCTTGTTTTGCTCTAAAACGACGTGCCACGTCGAGTTAAGCACGAATACGTGCATTTCACGCAGTTCTGGAGATATTACGTTTTTGAGTTCACACTCACGAACACTGGTAAAACGAAGTGTTCGAATCAAGCTTGTTTTGCTCTAAAACGACGTGCCACGTCGAGTTAAGCACGAATACGTGCATTTCACGCAGTTCTGGAGATATTACGTTTTCGAGTTCACACTCACGAACACTGGTAAAACGAAGTGTTCGAATCTAGCTTGTTTTGCTCTAAAACGACGTGCCACGTCGAGTTAACCACGAATACGTGCATTTCGCGCAGTTCTGGAGATATTACGTTTTTGAGTTCACACTCACGCACACTGGTAAAACGAAGTGTTCGAATCAAGCTTGCTTTGCTCTAAAACGACGTGCCACGTCGAGTTAAGCACGAATACGTGCATTTCACGCAGTTCTGGAGATATTACGTTTTTGAGTTCACACTCACGAACACTGGTAAAACGAAGTGTTCGAATCAAGCTTGTTTTGCTCTAAAACGACGTGCCACGTCGAGTTAAGCACGAATACGTGCATTTCACGCAGTTCTGGAGATATTACGTTTTTGAGTTCACACTCACGAACACTGGTAAAACGAAGTGTTCGAATCTAGCTTGTTTTCCTCTAAAACGACGTGCCACGTCGAGTTAAGCACGAATACGTGCATTTCACGCAGTTCTGGAGATATTACGTTTTTGAGTTCACACTCACGAACACTGGTAAAACGAAGTGTTCGAATCTAGTTTGTTTTGCTCTAAAACGACGTGCCACGTCGAGTTAAGCACGAATACGTGCATTTCACGCAGTTCTGGAGATATTACGTTTTTGAGTTCACACTCACGAACACTGGTAAAACGAAGTCTTCGAATCTAGTTTGTTTTGCTCTAAAACGACGTGCCACGTCGAGTTAAGCACGAATACGTGCATTTCACGCAGTTCTGGAGATATTACGTTTTTGAGTTCACACTCACGAACACTGGTAAAACGAAGTGTTCGAATCTAGTTTGTTTTGCTCTAAAACGACGTGCCACGTCGAGTTAAGCACGAATACGTGCATTTCACGCAGTTCTGGAGATATTACGTTTTCGAGTTCACACTCACGAACACTGGTAAAACGAAGTGTTCGAATCTAGCTTGTTTTGCTCTAAAACGACGTGCCACGTCGAGTTAAGCACGAATACGTGCATTTCACGCAGTTCTGGAGATATTACGTTTTTGAGTTCACACTCACGAACACTGGTAAAACGAACTGTTCGAATCTAGCTTGTTTTGCTCTAAAACGACGTGCCGCGTCGAGTTAAGCACGAATACGTGCATTTCACGCAGTTCTGGAGATATTACGTTTTTGAGTTCACACTCACGCACACTGGTAAAACGAAGTGTTCGAATCAAGCTTGTTTTGCTCTAAAACGACGTGCCACGTCGAGTTAAGCACGAATACATGCATTTCACGCAGTTCTGGAGATATTACGTTTTTGAGTTCACACTCACGAACACTGGTAAAACGAAGTGTTCGAATCTAGCTTGTTTTGCTCTAAAACGACGTGCCACGTCGAGTTAAGCACGAATACGTGCATTTCACGCAGTTCTGGAGATATTACGTTTTCGAGTTCACACTCACGAGCACTGGTAAAACGAAGTGTTCGAATCTAGTTTGTTTTGCTCTAAAACGACGTGCCACGTCGAGTTAAGCACGAATACGTGCATTTCACGCAGTTCTGGAGATATTACGTTTTCGAGTTCACACTCACGAACACTGGTAAAACGAAGTGTTCGAATCTAGCTTGTTTTGCTCTAAAACGACGTGCCACGTCGAGTTAAGCACGAATACGTGCATTTCACGCAGTTCTGGAGATATTACGTTTTTGAGTTCACACTCACGAACACTGGTAAAACGAAGTGTTCGAATCTAGCTTGTTTTGCTCTAAAACGACGTGGCACGTCGAGTTAAGCACGAATACGTGCATTTCACGCAGTTCTGGAGATATTACGTTTTTGAGTTCACACTCATGAACACTGGTAAAACGAAGTGTTCGAATCTAGTTTGTTTTGCTCTAAAACGACGTGCCACGTCGAGTTAAGCACGAATACGTGCATTTCACGCAGTTCTGGAGATATTACGTTTTCGAGTTCACACTCACGAACACTGGTAAAACGAAGTGTTCGAATCTAGTTTGTTTTGCTCTAAAACGACGTGCCACGTCGAGTTAAGCACGAATACGTGCATTTCACGCAGTTCTGGAGATATTACGTTTTTGAGTTCACACTCACGAACACTGGTAAAACGAAGTGTTCGAATCTAGTTTGTTTTGCTCTAAAACGACGTGCCACGTCGAGTTAAGCACGAATACGTGCATTTCACGCAGTTCTGGAGATATTACGTTTTTGAGTTCACACTCATGAACACTGGTAAAACGAAGTGTTCGAATCTAGCTTGTTTTGCTCTAAAACGACGTGCCACGTCGAGTTAAGCACGAATACGTGCATTTCGCGCAGTTCTGGAGATATTACGTTTTTGAGTTCACACTGACGCACACTGGTAAAACGAAGTGTTCGAATCAAGCTTGTTTTGCTCTAAAACGACGTGCCACGTCGAGTTAAGCACGAATACGTGCATTTCACGCAGTTCTGGAGATATTACGTTTTTGAGTTCACACTCACGAACACTGGTAAAACGAAGTGTTCGAATCTAGTTTGTTTTGCTCTAGAACGACGTGCCACGTCGAGTTAAGCACGAATACGTGCATTTCGCGCAGTTCTGGAGATATTACGTTTTTGAGTTCACACTCACGAACACTGGTAAAACGAAGTGTTCGAATCTAGCTTGTTTTGCTCTAAAACGACGTGGCACGTCGAGTTAAGCACGAATACGTGCATTTCACGCAGTTCTGGAGATATTACGTTTTTGAGTTCACACTCATGAACACTGGTAAAACGAAGTGTTCGAATCTAGTTTGTTTTGCTCTAAAACGACGTGCCACGTCGAGTTAAGCACGAATACGTGCATTTCACGCAGTTCTGGAGATATTACGTTTTCGAGTTCACACTCACGAACACTGGTAAAACGAAGTGTTCGAATCTAGTTTGTTTTGCTCTAAAACGACGTGCCACGTCGAGTTAAGCACGAATACGTGCATTTCACGCAGTTCTGGAGATATTACGTTTTTGAGTTCACACTCACGAACACTGGTAAAACGAAGTGTTCGAATCTAGCTTGTTTTGCTCTAAAACGACGTGCCACGTCGAGTTAAGCACGAATACGTGCATTTCACGCAGTTCTGGAGATATTACGTTTTTGAGTTCACACTCACGAACACTGGTAAAACGAAGTGTTCGAATCTAGTTTGTTTTGCTCTAGAACGACGTGCCACGTCGAGTTAAGCACGAATACGTGCATTTCGCGCAGTTCTGGAGATATTACGTTTTTGAGTTCACACTCACGAACACTGGTAAAACGAAGTGTTCGAATCTAGCTTGTTTTGCTCTAAAACGACGTGGCACGTCGAGTTAAGCACGAATACGTGCATTTCACGCAGTTCTGGAGATATTACGTTTTTGAGTTCACACTCACGAACACTGGTAAAACGAAGTGTTCGAATCTAGTTTGTTTTGCTCTAAAACGACGTGCCACGTCGAGTTAAGCACGAATACATGCATTTCACGCAGTTCTGGAGATATTACGTTTTTGAGTTCACACTCATGAACACTGGTAAAACGAAGTGTTCGAATCTAGTTTGTTTTGCTCTAAAACGACGTGCCACGTCGAGTTAAGCACGAATACGTGCATTTCACGCAGTTCTGGAGATATTACGTTTTTGAGTTCACACTCACGAACACTGGTAAAACGAAGTGTTCGAATCTAGTTTGTTTTGCTCTAAACCGACGTGCCACGTCGAGTTAAGCACGAATACGTGCATTTCACGCAGTTCTGGAGATATTACGTTTTTGAGTTCACACTCACGAACACTGGTAAAACGAAGTGTTCGAATCTAGCTTGTTTTGCTCTAAAACGACGTGCCACGTCGAGTTAAGCACGAATACGTGCATTTCACGCAGTTCTGGAGATATTACGTTTTCGAGTTCACACTCACGAACACTGGTAAAACGAAGTGTTCGAATCTAGCTTGTTTTGCTCTAAAACGACGTGCCACGTCGAGTTAAGCACGAATACGTGCATTTCGCGCAGTTCTGGAGATATTACGTTTTTGAGTTCACACTGACGCACACTGGTAAAACGAAGTGTTCGAATCAAGCTTGTTTTGCTCTAAAACGACGTGCCACGTCGAGTTAAGCACGAATACGTGCATTTCACGCAGTTCTGGAGATATTACGTTTTTGAGTTCACACTCACGAACACTGGTAAAACGAAGTGTTCGAATCTAGTTTGTTTTGCTCTAGAACGACGTGCCACGTCGAGTTAAGCACGAATACGTGCATTTCGCGCAGTTCTGGAGATATTACGTTTTTGAGTTCACACTCACGAACACTGGTAAAACGAAGTGTTCGAATCTAGCTTGTTTTGCTCTAAAACGACGTGGCACGTCGAGTTAAGCACGAATACGTGCATTTCACGCAGTTCTGGAGATATTACGTTTTTGAGTTCACACTCATGAACACTGGTAAAACGAAGTGTTCGAATCTAGTTTGTTTTGCTCTAAAACGACGTGCCACGTCGAGTTAAGCACGAATACGTGCATTTCACGCAGTTCTGGAGATATTACGTTTTCGAGTTCACACTCACGAACACTGGTAAAACGAAGTGTTCGAATCTAGTTTGTTTTGCTCTAAAACGACGTGCCACGTCGAGTTAAGCACGAATACGTGCATTTCACGCAGTTCTGGAGATATTACGTTTTTGAGTTCACACTCACGAACACTGGTAAAACGAAGTGTTCGAATCTAGCTTGTTTTGCTCTAAAACGACGTGCCACGTCGAGTTAAGCACGAATACGTGCATTTCACGCAGTTCTGGAGATATTACGTTTTCGAGTTCACACTCACGAACACTGGTAAAACGAAGTGTTCGAATCTAGTTTGTTTTGCTCTAAAACGACGTGCCACGTCGAGTTAAGCACGAATACGTGCATTTCACGCAGTTCTGGAGATATTACGTTTTTGAGTTCACACTCACGAACACTGGTAAAACGAAGTGTTCGAATCTAGTTTGTTTTGCTCTAAAACGACGTGCCACGTCGAGTTAAGCACGAATACATGCATTTCACGCAGTTCTGGAGATATTACGTTTTTGAGTTCACACTCATGAACACTGGTAAAACGAAGTGTTCGAATCTAGTTTGTTTTGCTCTAAAACGACGTGCCACGTCGAGTTAAGCACGAATACGTGCATTTCACGCAGTTCTGGAGATATTACGTTTTCGAGTTCACACTCACGAACACTGGTAAAACGAAGTGTTCGAATCTAGTTTGTTTTGCTCTAAAACGACGTGCCACGTCGAGTTAAGCACGAATACGTGCATTTCACGCAGTTCTGGAGATATTACGTTTTTGAGTTCACACTCACGAACACTGGTAAAACGAAGTCTAGAAGAACTTTTTGCTGGGCTAGTTGGTCCATTCTGATATTGGTGAAAACAGCGCGAAAGAAGAAGCTCGAAGGCGAAACGAGGAAGTGACAGGAAAGAGCGCTGACTGACAACTGAATTTATTGAGCGAAACTCGCGCAATATATAGGAAGGCAGTGCCAAAGATAGTCAGATGCAGTCAACGTCACATGGTGCAAAGAGCCATAAAAGCGATAAAAACAAAACAAGGTGAAAAAGCTAACAGTGAACTGAATATCAAAAGGGATGGTAACAAAATGAAAACTACACTCAATGACTATACACAGTTAATGTCACATGGTGTAAAGAGCCATAAAAGTGATAAAAACATAACAGGGTGAAAAGGCTAAAAGTCAGCAGAATCTCAAGGGGATGGTAACAAAAAAAATACATGATGACTTAAACAGTTAATGTCACAAGGTGTAAAGAGCCATAAAAACCGATAAAACATCCATAGCAGGTAACAAGGGTAAAACCGATAAAAAATGACGAAATGGAATTGTGGAAAGAATAAAAACTAACTGAATGTAACAACGTATGGCTAAAACATGCACAGACCTTAACAATAAAACGATGAAACAGTGACACTCAACGATTGAAACACGCGTAGTCAACAATAAAATTTAGCAATGTTGTTCCAAAAAGGCAAGTTCACTCCTGTACAATGATTTTGACGCGTCACTGACACATTCCAAGCCCTTTCTTTTTATAAAGAAAGCCTCCTTCAACTCCCGGGCTACGCTGTCTCTACTCCTATCAAGAACAATAGTGTCGCGTAATCGAGGCATGCATTTACAATCTTTGCAATGAAGCGCTAGATTAGAGCCAGTGCCTTTTTCAAGTGAGCGCTCATGTTCCCTTAAACGTTCGTTCAGGCACCTTCCGGTTTGACCAATATAAACTTTGTCGCATGTAAGCGGAATCTGATAAATCACACCTTCCCTACACCTGACGAACATGTTGGCATGCTTTACGCCACAGGTTTGCTGTCTTGGCTTTTCATTATTTATCCTGTGACACAACGTAGCTAGCTTGCAAGGGGCAGAAAAGACTACGGGAATCTCATATTTATTTGCAACCTTTTTCAAATTATGTGCTACCCGGTGGGAATACGGGATAACGGCAGGCCTCACCCTCCTATTGCTTTCCTGAGTAACGTTTTTCTTCTTGCCTTTAACTTTCTGAAGCAGAGCTTCAGTCACTGCCGAAATCACAGTCTGCGGAAAACCTGCCTGTATTAACCGTGCGGTCTGCAGTTGGAAGCTCTCTTGCATGCAATGCTCGCATGATTTTGTTAGTGCAGATCCTAATCCTGATGTGGCTATGGCTCTTTTAACCGTTTTTGAGTGAGCTGACTCGTAGGACAACAGCTCTATTTGACTTCGAGGCTTGTACATCCAACAGAATCTATCTCGTTCCAAGGAGAGTTCCAAGTCCAAAAACTGTAACTTGTTGTTTTGTGGAAATTCACAAGTGAATTCCAAACCATGGCTCAGTTCATTAAATGCATCTAGAATTTCATTTACAGTGGCTCTGTAAGCTGGTGCGTCTTGCTTGGTTAATACAACTAAAAAATCGTCGACATACCTGAAAACCTTTAATACTTTGCTCTTGTCGAACCTATCGTCCAGATCTTTGTCAACTGCTGCGAGAAAAATATTACTCAACACTGGCGCTACACAGGAACCTATACAAATTCCTTTCTTCTGTATGTACACCTGACTGTCAAACTCGACCACAGTAGCACTAAGGTAGAATTCCAACAAAGAAAGAAAACTCTCCATTGAAATACCGGCTGAATTTTGAAACAACACACCTTTCTTTTCAATGCAAGACTGAACAGCTGAGAACAACTCTTTGTGTGGAATGGAATAGAAAAGGTCCTTGGCATCTACCGAAAACACACTTCCAATGCCTTTGCAGGATTGAAAGAAAGCAATCCTGCAAAGGCATTGGAAGTGTGTTTTCGGTAGATGCCAAGGACCTTTTCTATTCCATTCCACACAAAGAGTTGTTCTCAGCTGTTCAGTCTTGCATTGAAAAGAAAGGTGTGTTGTTTCAAAATTCAGCCGGTATTTCAATGGAGAGTTTTCTTTCTTTGTTGGAATTCTACCTTAGTGCTACTGTGGTCGAGTTTGACAGTCAGGTGTACATACAGAAGAAAGGAATTTGTATAGGTTCCTGTGTAGCGCCAGTGTTGAGTAATATTTTTCTCGCAGCAGTTGACAAAGATCTGGACGATAGGTTCGACAAGAGCAAAGAAAGGTTTTCAGGTATGTCGACGATTTTTTAGTTGTATTAACCAAGCAAGACGCACCAGCTTACAGAGCCACTGTAAATGAAATTCTAGATGCATTTAATGAACTGAGCCATGGTTTGGAATTCACTTGTGAATTTCCACAAAACAACAAGTTACAGTTTTTGGACTTGGAACTCTCCTTGGAACGAGATAGATTCTGTTGGATGTACAAGCCTCGAAGTCAAAAAGAGCTGTTGTCCTACGAGTCAGCTCACTCAAAAACGGTTAAAAGAGCCATAGCCACATCAGGATTAGGATCTGCACTAACAAAATCATGCGAGCATTGCATGCAAGAGAGCTTCCAACTGCAGACCGCACGGTTAATACAGGCAGGTTTTCCGCAGACTGTGATTTCGGCAGTGACTGAAGCTCTGCTTCAGAAAGTTAAAGGCAAGAAGAAAAACGTTACTCAGGAAAGCAATAGGAGGGTGAGGCCTGCCGTTATCCCGTATTCCCACCGGGTAGCACATAATTTGAAAAAGGTTGCAAATAAATATGAGATTCCCGTAGTCTTTTCTGCCCCTTGCAAGCTAGCTACGTTGTGTCACAGGATAAATAATGAAAAGCCAAGACAGCAAACCTGTGGCGTAAAGCATGCCAACATGTTCGTCAGGTGTAGGGAAGGTGTGATTTATCAGATTCCGCTTACATGCGACAAAGTTTATATTGGTCAAACCGGAAGGTGCCTGAACGAACGTTTAAGGGAACATGAGCGCTCACTTGAAAAAGGCACTGGCTCTAATCTAGCGCTTCATTGCAAAGATTGTAAATGCATGCCTCGATTACGCGACACTATTGTTCTTGATAGGAGTAGAGACAGCGTAGCCCGGGAGTTGAAGGAGGCTTTCTTTATAAAAAGAAAGGGCTTGGAATGTGTCAGTGACGCGTCAAAATCATTGTACAGGAGTGAACTTGCCTTTTTGGAACAACATTGCTAAATTTTATTGTTGACTACGCGTGTTTCAATCGTTGAGTGTCACTGTTTCATCGTTTTATTGTTAAGGTCTGTGCATGTTTTAGCCATACGTTGTTACATTCAGTTAGTTTTTATTCTTTCCACAATTCCATTTCGTCATTTTTTATCGGTTTTACCCTTGTTACCTGCTATGGATGTTTTATCGGTTTTTATGGCTCTTTACACCTTGTGACATTAACTGTTTAAGTCATCATGTATTTTTTTTGTTACCATCCCCTTGAGATTCTGCTGACTTTTAGCCTTTTCACCCTGTTATGTTTTTATCACTTTTATGGCTCTTTACACCATGTGACATTAACTGTGTATAGTCATTGAGTGTAGTTTTCATTTTGTTACCATCCCTTTTGATATTCAGTTCACTGTTAGCTTTTTCACCTTGTTTTGTTTTTATCGCTTTTATGGCTCTTTGCACCATGTGACATTGACTGCATCTGACTATCTTTGGCACTGCCTTCCTATATATTGCGCGAGTTTCGCTCAATAAATTCAGTTGTCAGTCAGCGCTCTTTCCTGTCACTTCCTCGTTTCGCCTTCGAGCTTCTTCTTTCGCGCTGTTTTCACCAATATGTAAAACGAAGTGTTCGAATCTAGCTTGTTTTGCTCTAAAACGACGTGCCACGTCGAGTTAAGCACGAATACGTGCATTTCACGCAGTTCTGGAGATATTACGTTTTCGAGTTCACACTCACGAACACTGGTAAAACGAAGTGTTCGAATCTAGTTTGTTTTGCTCTAAAACGACGTGCCACGTCGAGTTAAGCACGAATACGTGCATTTCACGCAGTTCTGGAGATATTACGTTTTTGAGTTCACACTCACGAACACTGGTAAAACGAAGTGTTCGAATCTAGTTTGTTTTGCTCTAAAACGACGTGCCACGTCGAGTTAAGCACGAATACGTGCATTTCACGCAGTTCTGGAGATATTACGTTTTTGAGTTCACACTCACGAACACTGGTAAAACGAAGTGTTCGAATCTAGTTTGTTTTGCTCTAAAACGACGTGCCACGTCGAGTTAAGCACGAATACGTGCATTTCACGCAGTTCTGGAGATATTACGTTTTCGAGTTCACACTCACGAACACTGGTAAAACGAAGTGTTCGAATCTAGCTTGTTTTGCTCTAAAACGACGTGCCACGTCGAGTTAAGCACGAATACGTGCATTTCACGCAGTTCTGGAGATATTACGTTTTTGAGTTCACACTCACGAACACTGGTAAAACGAAGTGTTCGAATCTAGCTTGTTTTGCTCTAAAACGACGTGGCACGTCGAGTTAAGCACGAATACGTGCATTTCACGCAGTTCTGAAGATATTACGTTTTTGAGTTCACACTCACGAACACTGGTAAAACGAAGTGTTCGAATCTAGTTTGTTTTGCTCTAGAACGACGTGCCACGTCGAGTTAAGCACGAATACGTGCATTTCGCGCAGTTCTGGAGATATTACGTTTTTGAGTTCACACTCACGAACACTGGTAAAACGAAGTGTTCGAATCTAGCTTGTTTTGCTCTAAAACGACGTGGCACGTCGAGTTAAGCACGAATACGTGCATTTCACGCAGTTCTGGAGATATTACGTTTTTGAGTTCACACTCACGAACACTGGTAAAACGAAGTGTTCGAATCTAGTTTGTTTTGCTCTAGAACGACGTGCCACGTCGAGTTAAGCACGAATACGTGCATTTCGCGCAGTTCTGGAGATATTACGTTTTTGAGTTCACACTCACGCACACTGGTAAAACGAAGTGTTCGAATCAAGCTTGTTTTGCTCTAAAACGACGTGCCACGTCGAGTTAAGCTCGAATACATGCATTTCACGCAGTTCTGGAGATATTACGTTTTTGAGTTCACACTCACGAACACTGGTAAAACGAAGTGTTCGAATCTAGCTTGTTTTGCTCTAAAACGACGTGCCACGTCGAGTTAAGCACGAATACGTGCATTTCACGCAGTTCTGGAGATATTACGTTTTCGAGTTCACACTCACGAACACTGGTAAAACGAAGTGATCGAATCAAGCTTGTTTTGCTCTAAAACGACGTGCCACGTCGAGTTAAGCACGAATACATGCATTTCACGCAGTTCTGGAGATATTACGTTTTCGAGTTCACACTCACGAACACTGGTAAAACGAAGTGTTCGAATCTAGTTTGTTTTGCTCTAAAACGACGTGCCACGTCGAGTTAAGCACGAATACGTGCATTTCACGCAGTTCTGGAGATATTACGTTTTCGAGTTCACACTCACGAACACTGGTAAAACGAAGTGTTCGAATCTAGCTTGTTTTGCTCTAAAACGACGTGCCACGTCGAGTTAAGCACGAATACGTGCATTTCACGCAGTTCTGGAGATATTACGTTTTTGAGTTCACACTCACGAACACTGGTAAAACGAAGTGTTCGAATCTAGCTTGTTTTGCTCTAAAACGACGTGGCACGTCGAGTTAAGCACGAATACGTGCATTTCACGCAGTTCTGAAGATATTACGTTTTTGAGTTCACACTCACGAACACTGGTAAAACGAAGTGTTCGAATCTAGTTTGTTTTGCTCTAGAACGACGTGCCACGTCGAGTTAAGCACGAATACGTGCATTTCGCGCAGTTCTGGAGATATTACGTTTTTGAGTTCACACTCACGAACACTGGTAAAACGAAGTGTTCGAATCTAGCTTGTTTTGCTCTAAAACGACGTGGCACGTCGAGTTAAGCACGAATACGTGCATTTCACGCAGTTCTGGAGATATTACGTTTTCGAGTTCACACTCACGAACACTGGTAAAACGAAGTGTTCGAATCTAGCTTGTTTTGCTCTAAAACGACGTGCCACGTCGAGTTAAGCACGAATACGTGCATTTCACGCAGTTCTGGAGATATTACGTTTTTGAGTTCACACTCACGCACACTGGTAAAACGAAGTGTTCGAATCAAGCTTGTTTTGCTCTAAAACGACGTGCCACGTCGAGTTAAGCACGAATTAAGCACGAGTTAAGCACGTCGAGTTAAGCACGAAGAACGAGCTCAAGGACAACCTGACCCCAAGCATCAACACCACGTGCATTTCACGCAGTTCTGGAGATATTACGTTTTCGAGTTCACACTCACGAACACTGGTAAAACGAAGTGTTCGAATCTAGTTTGTTTTGCTCTAAAACGACGTGCCACGTCGAGTTAAGCACGAATACGTGCATTTCACGCAGTTCTGGAGATATTACGTTTTCGAGTTCACACTCACGAACACTGGTAAAACGAAGTGTTCGAATCTAGCTTGTTTTGCTCTAAAACGACGTGCCACGTCGAGTTAAGCACGAATACGTGCATTTCACGCAGTTCTGGAGATATTACGTTTTTGAGTTCACACTCACGAACACTGGTAAAACGAAGTGTTCGAATCTAGCTTGTTTTGCTCTAAAACGACGTGGCACGTCGAGTTAAGCACGAATACGTGCATTTCACGCAGTTCTGGAGATATTACGTTTTTGAGTTCACACTCACGAACACTGGTAAAACGAAGTGTTCGAATCTAGTTTGTTTTGCTCTAGAACGACGTGCCACGTCGAGTTAAGCACGAATACGTGCATTTCGCGCAGTTCTGGAGATATTACGTTTTTGAGTTCACACTCACGAACACTGGTAAAACGAAGTGTTCGAATCTAGCTTGTTTTGCTCTAAAACGACGTGGCACGTCGAGTTAAGCACGAATACGTGCATTTCACGCAGTTCTGGAGATATTACGTTTTTGAGTTCACACTCACGAACACTGGTAAAACGAAGTGTTCGAATCTAGTTTGTTTTGCTCTAAAACGACGTGCCACGTCGAGTTAAGCACGAATACGTGCATTTCACGCAGTTCTGGAGATATTACGTTTTTGAGTTCACACTCACGAACACTGGTAAAACGAAGTGTTCGAATCTAGTTTGTTTTGCTCTAAAACGACGTGCCACGTCGAGTTAAGCACGAATACGTGCATTTCACGCAGTTCTGGAGATATTACGTTTTTGAGTTCACACTCACGAACACTGGTAAAACGAAGTGTTCGAATTTAGTTTGTTTTGCTCTAAAACGACGTGCCACGTCGAGTTAAGCACGAATACGTGCATTTCACGCAGTTCTGGAGATATTACGTTTTTGAGTTCACACTCATGAACACTGGTAAAACGAAGTGTTCGAATCTAGTTTGTTTTGCTCTAAAACGACGTGCCACGTCGAGTTAAGCACGAATACGTGCATTTCACGCAGTTCTGGAGATATTACGTTTTCGAGTTCACACTCACGAACACTGGTAAAACGAAGTGTTCGAATCTAGTTTGTTTTGCTCTAAAACGACGTGCCACGTCGAGTTAAGCACGAATACGTGCATTTCACGCAGTTCTGGAGATATTACGTTTTTGAGTTCACACTCACGAACACTGGTAAAACGAAGTGTTCGAATCTAGCTTGTTTTGCTCTAAAACGACGTGCCACGTCGAGTTAAGCACGAATACGTGCATTTCACGCAGTTCTGGAGATATTACGTTTTCGAGTTCACACTCACGAACACTGGTAAAACGAAGTGTTCGAATCTAGTTTGTTTTGCTCTAAAACGACGTGCCACGTCGAGTTAAGCACGAATACGTGCATTTCACGCAGTTCTGGAGATATTACGTTTTTGAGTTCACACTCACGAACACTGGTAAAACGAAGTGTTCGAATCTAGTTTGTTTTGCTCTAAAACGACGTGCCACGTCGAGTTAAGCACGAATACGTGCATTTCACGCAGTTCTGGAGATATTACGTTTTTGAGTTCACACTCACGAACACTGGTAAAACGAAGTGTTCGAATCTAGTTTGTTTTGCTCTAAAACGACGTGCCACGTCGAGTTAAGCACGAATACGTGCATTTCACGCAGTTCTGGAGATATTACGTTTTCGAGTTCACACTCACGAACACTGGTAAAACGAAGTGTTCGAATCTAGCTTGTTTTGCTCTAAAACGACGTGCCACGTCGAGTTAAGCACGAATACGTGCATTTCACGCAGTTCTGGAGATATTACGTTTTTGAGTTCACACTCACGAACACTGGTAAAACGAAGTGTTCGAATCTAGTTTGTTTTGCTCTAAAACGACGTGCCACGTCGAGTTAAGCACGAATACGTGCATTTCACGCAGTTCTGGAGATATTACGTTTTTGAGTTCACACTCACGAACACTGGTAAAACGAAGTGTTCGAATCTAGTTTGTTTTGCTCTAAAACGACGTGCCACGTCGAGTTAAGCACGAATACGTGCATTTCACGCAGTTCTGGAGATATTACGTTTTCGAGTTCACACTCACGAACACTGGTAAAACGAAGTGTTCGAATCTAGCTTGTTTTGCTCTAAAACGACGTGCCACGTCGAGTTAAGCACGAATACGTGCATTTCACGCAGTTCTGGAGATATTACGTTTTTGAGTTCACACTCACGCACACTGGTAAAACGAAGTGATCGAATCAAGCTTGTTTTGCTCTAAAACGACGTGCCACGTCGAGTTAAGCACGAATACATGCATTTCACGCAGTTCTGGAGATATTACGTTTTCGAGTTCACACTCACGAACACTGGTAAAACGAAGTGTTCGAATCTAGTTTGTTTTGCTCTAAAACGACGTGCCACGTCGAGTTAAGCACGAATACGTGCATTTCACGCAGTTCTGGAGATATTACGTTTTCGAATTCACACTCACGAACACTGGTAAAACGAAGTGTTCGAATCTAGCTTGTTTTGCTCTAAAACGACGTGCCACGTCGAGTTAAGCACGATTACGTGCATTTCACGCAGTTCTGGAGATATTACGTTTTTGAGTTCACACTCACGAACACTGGTAAAACGAAGTGTTCGAATCTAGCTTGTTTTGCTCTAAAACGACGTGGCACGTCGAGTTAAGCACGAATACGTGCATTTCACGCAGTTTTTTTTTTGTTTATTTCTCCTTCGGGCAACATACAGGTATTGCCCACGAGGCAAGACAAAAGGAGGTGCTAAACCTCCTGACTGGGTCTTGTCCTCGCCTGGGTACAGCAGCAGGAGCGGTATTGCATTGTACAACAACAAAAGGCTGTCTTTGCCATCGCTTACAAAACAGACGCATCATAAACAGTTCTTGTAAATATATACAGATAATAAAATAATAATACACACTAAATCATATACAAAAATGGTACAGTAAAGCAATACATTACGGTTGTTCGAACCGATACAGCATTCCCTGCTGAAAAAAAAAAGCTCTACGACGCAACAACCCCACAGACCATCCACCACAGAACACCACACAATCTGCACGACACACCACTCCATCCGCACGACATATCATACGAATTGTATGGCATATCATACAGACCGCACGATATGCCACACAGACCGCACGACATCCTACTATGAACAATCTATGAGGCCACCGCACCACAGAACTCCCCTCAGCAGGGTTACATCAAACGGAACCAGAAGTAAGCATTTTGTTAGGACACAACGTTAGACAAAAAGAAAGACGAACAGATGCGTTTAAAACCCCTGTGCGTGGAACTATTTTTAGCTGCATCTATTACAAACGGATGAGAATTACACATCAACATGATCTGATGCTCAATTGATTGTGTTCCGTAGTTAGTACGAGGCCTATTTACCACAACAGAAGTTTGACGCAAGCTGTAACCAGTAGATCTGTTTAGGTACGTGTTAAAAAGATTAATGTAATTTGTTTTTATTTCGTTATAAATAAACACACATATTTTGAGTTCATACATGATTTTCACAGGGATCATTCGAGACTGTGTATTTGCCGAGCAACTATTTGTGTTGTTTCCTGCAGGTAAAAGTAACCGAGCTGCACGCGACTGCAGGGCTGATATTTTTTCTAAGTCAGTTTTGTTACAAGTACCCCAGATAAGAAGACAATAACTGATGCGAGAATGGATAAGAGAGAAATACAACTGTCTTTTCAGCGAGCAAGGTATAAGATCTCGAAGCCGGGAAAGCATACCAATAGCTCTCGCTATCTTGACACGGGTGTGGTCTATGTGGTCGCTCCAGCCTAGGTTGTGATGGAATTTAACTCCTAGAAAGGAATGGGAGCTGACACGTTCAAGGTAGCAAGAGCCGTAGCGAAGCTTAAAATCGTAATCTATTGGTTTGTTTTTTGCACAAAAAAGCATAAATTTAGTTTTTTTCTCGTTGAGTTCAAGACTATTTAAGTTTAGCCATACACTAAGATTTAATAGCCACGTGTTAGCAGTGTTTTCAAGTTCATTAAGATTTGTTCCAGAGAAGAATACATTCGTATCGTCTGCATATAATACTATGTCATCAGTTTGAGGAATGTTAACTATATCGTTTATATAGATCAAGAAGAGCAAAGGGCCTAATATAGATCCTTGCGGTACACCATATTTTACAGTCCTTGGGTTTGATTTGTAGCCATGTAGGCATACGAACTGAAAACGCGACTCAAGGTAACTGCGCATGAGTTGAAGTGCTATGCCCCTAATTCCACATATTTCCAGTTTTCTTAGCAAAATATGATGTTTGATGGAATCGAAGGCTTTGCGAAAATCTAGAAATATTCCAACGGTGCTTATCCTCAATATTTTTAATTATTTTATTTTTTATTTGTACGAGAGCCATTTCAGTTGATCTTCCTTTCTGGAACCCGTACTGCTTTGTTGATATGATGTTTTTTGCAACAAAAAAGTTGTTGAGGCGTTTGTGTATGACACGTTCAATCACTTTCGAAAAAAGAGGCAAAACTGAAATCGGCCTATAGTTGTTCAGGTCACTGTATTTTCCTCCCTTGTGAATGACGACGACACGAGCTATCTTCATTTTCTCAGGAAAGATTCCCGAAGCGAGTATGCGGTTGCAGATGTAAGCGAGCGGTTTTGAGATTAAGTGGGCAGTTTCTTTTATAGGTGCGGCTTTAATGTCGTCGTGGCCAGCTGCCGATCGGTTATCGAACGAGTTTATTATAAGGTTTATCTCATCCTCAGAAGTGGGCGTTAAAAATGCACTTTCAAGCAGCGCCTGCCCTATATATCTCTCCAGACTGCTGTGAGGCAATGAAAGAGATGAAAAGTTTCCAGCACCTGCGTTAGCTAGATGATCATTGATAAGGTTAACTAAGTTTTGCTCCGAATAAGTGGCTCCATTTATAACTAATTCAAATGGTATACCAGAAACGTGCGTGGCGTTTAGTTCATTGAATTGTTTCCATGTTTTTCGGGGGTTATCTGCGCATTTTTCGAACTTATGTTGATAGAATCTACACTTGGCTTTCTTTAAGTCAGAGCTAAGTTTGTTTCTGAACCGCTTGAATTCTTGCAGCTTTGCAATATCACGCGTCCGCAGAAACTGTTCGAATAGCTTATCCTTGTGTTTTATACGCTTAAAAAGGTCATTCGTAATCCATTCTTTTCTTGCTTTCTTGTGCCGAACAATTGTTGTGAGGGGGAATGCAGCATCGTAACAAATTTGTAATTCGGACATAAAAATATCGTAGGATACAGATGGATCGGGTTCCTTATATACGTTCGCCCAGTTCAAGTTTTCAAAATACACCGGAGCAACTAGCAGACTTAGAAAAATCTGTGAAACATAAGTCGATCAGAGTACTTGTATTCGATGTGACTCTCGTAGGCTGTTCAATGACGTTCTCACAACCATTTTGAAGCATAATTTCAAGAAGTTGAACTTTAGCAGGGTTATTAGAGTTAAGATCGATATTAAAGTCCCCTATGATCACTACATGCCTCTTCCGGGAATTGACAAAATCCATGAGTGATTCAATGTAGTTTAAAAAAATTGACAGCGTGCCCTGGGGCGGTCGGTAGACGCATACGATGGCAATGTTTTTGCACATGATGGCAACAGTTTCAAGGTCGTCACACATGCAGGTAAAGTCGTCTATGGTATCATAGTGAAAACAGTCGCGGATAAATAGGGACACACCTCCACCCCGTTTTTGCACACGATAAACAGAAACGTGACTGTACCCGGAAAAATTCGTAACATCAGTGACACTTGAGAACCATGTTTCTGAAAAAGCCAAGAAATCAAAGGAACACTGTAGTTGTGAGAGGTATGTACTAACGTCATCTTGTTTGTTCCTCAGACTCTGTGTATTTAAATGAAAAAAAGAAAGCCCCTTTTCACGAAAACACTTGTTACTTTTCACCAGATCATTGAACGAAGTTGTCGTGTGGTACGCCATCTTGATTTTTTGAAATCAAAATAGCCGTCGTCACTGACCTAAAGAATTTTGCTCAGGTCATTTTCGGTTGCAATCCTGATAGCACTTGCTTTTGCTTGTTTTCTTACAAACACTTTACCCTCAGAAGTCCACACGAATTTGTAGTCATTTTCCTTTGCCCTTATCTTCGCCAGCCACAGCAATCGCCTGTTCATTGCTGTCAAGTTTTCATAGAAGCTGATGTTGGTCAACTTTTCTTGGGCGCACTTGCGTGCTTCAAACCATTTGCGCCTGAGGGCTCGGTTGGAAAACCTTACAATCACCACAGGCCTTCTGTCTTTTTTGGGGGGCAAACGATGCACATGTTCAACGTTGCTATCGGATAAATCAGGGAGCTCCAATTTTCGGGCAATCTTGTTAATTTCAGCCATGAGGTCTTCATTTTCACTCAGCTCAAGCCCATGGATTTCAATGTTCTGGTGGCGGCTATACTGTTCGAGTTCATTTAATTCTTGTTTTAGTGTTTGGACAGTACTTTCACCGCTTCCACTCTCAACAGCCTCCACTCGACGCCGCAAGTCGCCTATTTCTTTGTCCTGTCGTTGTAGGTTCACTTTTATGTCATCATAAGTGTCAGACAGAAGCTGTACTGACTTCTCGATGTTCAACACAGTTTCCTGCATGTTCATTAGCTTGTCTAATTTGGTCTCCAGTACGAGCATGCCAGACAATTTTCTGTTTATTTCCGCTAGTTCTGCTTGGAAATTTTCCAAGACATTCGCTGAATCGGTCTGTCCAGCTGCTTGCTTGCAAGCTGGGCATTTCAGCGCTTTCCTAGTGGTTTCTTTCATCATCCTAAACGATCGTTCGGTCACGCCGCTGCATTTTCCAATGTGGAAATTACAAGTGCAGTCGACGCACGTCATGAACGTGTCACCATCGGCAAAATTTGCGTTGCAAGAGGCGCATGCGTCCTTCATGGTAAACAAGAGCAGAAACCAGCATTCAATAGGCAATAACAGAAAAATGCAAAACAGCTAGATCAGCAGCAGGGGCGGTCGCGAAAAAAAGAAGTGCTTAATAAATTGTCTATTACCAACCTGCAAGAATTCGATGACAGGTTTAGGCAGAGAACATGGAACTGCGCCACCGCCACTGCTGCTGCATCGCTGAATGAAGACGGGGGTCGCTTGTCGCCGCTTTTATAGGAAGGTCCCGGCGCTTGGGTCCCCACGTGACGGCCAGAGTTGATATCAGCAGTGTGCTGATATGATGAACCAGGTTGTAGACGGCACCGTGCGAAAATTTCTGCAAGAATTCGATGACAGGTTTAGGCAGAGAACATGGAACTGCGCCACCGCCACTGCTGCTGCATCGCTGAATGAAGACGGGGGTCGCTTGTCGCCGCTTTTATAGGAAGGTCCCGGCGCTTGGGTCCCCACGTGACGGCCAGAGTTGATATCAGCAGTGTGCTGATATGATGAACCAGGTTGTAGACGGCACCGTGCGAAAATTTCTGCAAGAATTCGATGACAGGTTTAGGCAGAGAACATGGAACTGCGCCACCGCCACTGCTGCTGCATCGCTGGAGATAATGGAGAGTTCTGGAGATATTACGTTTTCGAGTTCACACTCACGAACACTGGTAAAACGAAGTGTTCGAATCTAGTTTGTTTTGCTCTAAAACGACGTGCCACGTCGAGTTAAGCACTAATACGTGCATTTCACGCAGTTCTGGAGATATTACGTTTTTGAGTTCACACTCACGAACACTGGTAAAACGAAGTGTTCGAATCTAGTTTGTTTTGCTCTAAAACGACGTGCCACGTCGAGTTAAGCACGAATACGTGCATTTCACGCAGTTCTGGAGATATTACGTTTTTGAGTTCACACTCACGAACACTGGTAAAACGAAGTGTTCGAATCTAGTTTGTTTTGCTCTAAAACGACGTGCCACGTCGAGTTAAGCACGAATACGTGCATTTCACGCAGTTCTGGAGATATTACGTTTTCGAGTTCACACTCACGAACACTGGTAAAACGAAGTGTTCGAATCTAGCTTGTTTTGCTCTAAAACGACGTGCCACGTCGAGTTAAGCACGAATACGTGCATTTCACGCAGTTCTGGAGATATTACGTTTTTGAGTTCACACTCACGCACACTGGTAAAACGAAGTGATCGAATCAAGCTTGTTTTGCTCTAAAACGACGTGCCACGTCGAGTTAAGCACGAATACATGCATTTCACGCAGTTCTGGAGATATTACGTTTTCGAGTTCACACTCACGAACACTGGTAAAACGAAGTGTTCGAATCTAGTTTGTTTTGCTCTAAAACGACGTGCCACGTCGAGTTAAGCACGAATACGTGCATTTCACGCAGTTCTGGAGATATTACGTTTTCGAATTCACACTCACGAACACTGGTAAAACGAAGTGTTCGAATCTAGCTTGTTTTGCTCTAAAACGACGTGCCACGTCGAGTTAAGCACGAATACGTGCATTTCACGCAGTTCTGGAGATATTACGTTTTTGAGTTCACACTCACGAACACTGGTAAAACGAAGTGTTCGAATCTAGCTTGTTTTGCTCTAAAACGACGTGGCACGTCGAGTTAAGCACGAATACGTGCATTTCACGCAGTTTTTTTTTTGTTTATTTCTCCTTCGGGCAACATACAGGTATTGCCCACGAGGCAAGACAAAAGGAGGTGCTAAACCTCCTGACTGGGTCTTGTCCTCGCCTGGGTACAGCAGCAGGAGCGGTATTGCATTGTACAACAACAAAAGGCTGTCTTTGCCATCGCTTACAAAACAGACGCATCATAAACAGTTCTTGTAAATATATACAGATAATAAAATAATAATACACACTAAATCATATACAAAAATGGTACAGTAAAGCAATACATTACGGTTGTTCGAACCGATACAGCATTCCCTGCTGAAAAAAAAAAGCTCTACGACGCAACAACCCCACAGACCATCCACCACAGAACACCACACAATCTGCACGACACACCACTCCATCCGCACGACATATCATACGAATTGTATGGCATATCATACAGACCGCACGATATGCCACACAGACCGCACGACATCCTACTATGAACAATCTATGAGGCCACCGCACCACAGAACTCCCCTCAGCAGGGTTACATCAAACGGAACCAGAAGTAAGCATTTTGTTAGGACACAACGTTAGACAAAAAGAAAGACGAACAGATGCGTTTAAAACCCCTGTGCGTGGAACTATTTTTAGCTGCATCTATTACAAACGGATGAGAATTACACATCAACATGATCTGATGCTCAATTGATTGTGTTCCGTAGTTAGTACGAGGCCTATTTACCACAACAGAAGTTTGACGCAAGCTGTAACCAGTAGATCTGTTTAGGTACGTGTTAAAAAGATTAATGTAATTTGTTTTTATTTCGTTATAAATAAACACACATATTTTGAGTTCATACATGATTTTCACAGGGATCATTCGAGACTGTGTATTTGCCGAGCAACTATTTGTGTTGTTTCCTGCAGGTAAAAGTAACCGAGCTGCACGCGACTGCAGGGCTGATATTTTTTCTAAGTCAGTTTTGTTACAAGTACCCCAGATAAGAAGACAATAACTGATGCGAGAATGGATAAGAGAGAAATACAACTGTCTTTTCAGCGAGCAAGGTATAAGATCTCGAAGCCGGGAAAGCATACCAATAGCTCTCGCTATCTTGACACGGGTGTGGTCTATGTGGTCGCTCCAGCCTAGGTTGTGATGGAATTTAACTCCTAGAAAGGAATGGGAGCTGACACGTTCAAGGTAGCAAGAGCCGTAGCGAAGCTTAAAATCGTAATCTATTGGTTTGTTTTTTGCACAAAAAAGCATAAATTTAGTTTTTTTCTCGTTGAGTTCAAGACTATTTAAGTTTAGCCATACACTAAGATTTAATAGCCACGTGTTAGCAGTGTTTTCAAGTTCATTAAGATTTGTTCCAGAGAAGAATACATTCGTATCGTCTGCATATAATACTATGTCATCAGTTTGAGGAATGTTAACTATATCGTTTATATAGATCAAGAAGAGCAAAGGGCCTAATATAGATCCTTGCGGTACACCATATTTTACAGTCCTTGGGTTTGATTTGTAGCCATGTAGGCATACGAACTGAAAACGCGACTCAAGGTAACTGCGCATGAGTTGAAGTGCTATGCCCCTAATTCCACATATTTCCAGTTTTCTTAGCAAAATATGATGTTTGATGGAATCGAAGGCTTTGCGAAAATCTAGAAATATTCCAACGGTGTACAGCTTATCCTCAATATTTTTAATTATTTTATTTTTTATTTGTACGAGAGCCATTTCAGTTGATCTTCCTTTCTGGAACCCGTACTGCTTTGTTGATATGATGTTTTTTGCAACAAAAAAGTTGTTGAGGCGTTTGTGTATGACACGTTCAATCACTTTCGAAAAAAGAGGCAAAACTGAAATCGGCCTATAGTTGTTCAGGTCACTGTATTTTCCTCCCTTGTGAATGACGACGACACGAGCTATCTTCATTTTCTCAGGAAAGATTCCCGAAGCGAGTATGCGGTTGCAGATGTAAGCGAGCGGTTTTGAGATTAAGTGGGCAGTTTCTTTTATAGGTGCGGCTTTAATGTCGTCGTGGCCAGCTGCCGATCGGTTATCGAACGAGTTTATTATAAGGTTTATCTCATCCTCAGAAGTGGGCGTTAAAAATGCACTTTCAAGCAGCGCCTGCCCTATATATCTCTCCAGACTGCTGTGAGGCAATGAAAGAGATGAAAAGTTTCCAGCACCTGCGTTAGCTAGATGATCATTGATAAATTTAACTAAGTTTTGCTCCGAATAAGTGGCTCCATTTATAACTAATTCAAATGGTATACCAGAAACGTGCGTGGCGTTTAGTTCATTGAATTGTTTCCATGTTTTTCGGGGGTTATCTGCGCATTTTTCGAACTTATGTTGATAGAATCTACACTTGGCTTTCTTTAAGTCAGAGCTAAGTTTGTTTCTGAACCGCTTGAATTCTTGCAGCTTTGCAATATCACGCGTCCGCAGAAACTGTTCGAATAGCTTATCCTTGTGTTTTATACGCTTAAAAAGGTCATTCGTAATCCATTCTTTTCTTGCTTTCTTGTGCCGAACAATTGTTGTGAGGGGGAATGCAGCATCGTAACAAATTTGTAATTCGGACATAAAAATATCGTAGGATACAGATGGATCGGGTTCCTTATATACGTTCGCCCAGTTCAAGTTTTCAACAAGTGAATGAAAGGTCTTTTTTCCGCCGTCATTGATGATACGGATAGTATTATTTGTGCATTGTGTACGTGTGGCGATCGGTAATGCTACAAAAATTGGTAGATGATCGCTCAGTCCTGAACAAAATACACCGGAGCAACTAGCAGACTTAGAAAAATCTGTGAAACATAAGTCGATCAGAGTACTTGTATTCGATGTGACTCTCGTAGGCTGTTCAATGACGTTCTCACAACCATTTTGAAGCATAATTTCAAGAAGTTGAACTTTAGCAGGGTTATTAGAGTTAAGATCGATATTAAAGTCCCCTATGATCACTACATGCCTCTTCCGGGAATTGACAAAATCCATGAGTGATTCAATGTAGTTTAAAAAAATTGACAGCGTGCCCTGGGGCGGTCGGTAGACGCATACGATGGCAATGTTTTTGCACATGATGGCAACAGTTTCAAGGTCGTCACACATGCAGGTAAAGTCGTCTATGGTATCATAGTGAAAACAGTCGCGGATAAATAGGGACACACCTCCACCCCGTTTTTGCACACGATAAACAGAAACGTGACTGTACCCGGAAAAATTCGTAACATCAGTGACACTTGAGAACCATGTTTCTGAAAAAGCCAAGAAATCAAAGGAACACTGTAGTTGTGAGAGGTATGTACTAACGTCATCTTGTTTGTTCCTCAGACTCTGTGTATTTAAATGAAAAAAAGAAAGCCCCTTTTCACGAAAACACTTGTTACTTTTCACCAGATCATTGAACGAAGTTGTCGTGTGGTACGCCATCTTGATTTTTTGAAATCAAAATAGCCGTCGTCACTGACCTAAAGAATTTTGCTCAGGTCATTTTCGGTTGCAATCCTGATAGCACTTGCTTTTGCTTGTTTTCTTACAAACACTTTACCCTCAGAAGTCCACACGAATTTGTAGTCATTTTCCTTTGCCCTTATCTTCGCCAGCCACAGCAATCGCCTGTTCATTGCTGTCAAGTTTTCATAGAAGCTGCCCCCACTTTGCCTACCTTATTAGGTGCCGAGAACACAACGTTGACACCATACTTGGCCCCCACTTTCTTGAATCTGTGCGAAAGGGAATGTACGTACGGCATTACAGCTATATTCTTTGTTCTATCGTCCACACTGGCGCGCTGCTCAGAGTCCCGTTCGGCGGTTTTCAATTTTTTCAGGTTCTTTGCCGCACACGACACAAGAACTGAGTCTGGGAAACCTGCCTGCTTACAGCGGTGTACCTGGGCGCAGAGGCTAGTCTTCATTTTGTGAGAACAGGATTTCTTTAACGCCATACTCATGCACCCTGTTACTATCCCGTTCTTTACTAGTTTCGAGTGGCAAGACCTATAGTTCAGCAGAGGCTTCTCACTCCGAGGGGAGTATTGCCAGCACACGTGGTCTTTTTCGAAGACCAGCAGTAAGTCCAAAAATTGTAATGTGTTATGCTGAGGAATTTCATGCGTAAATTTCAGTCCGGACCCTTTCTTTACAAAACAATCTACAACACTTGACACGGTTTCTGCCTGAGGGGACTTCACAATCACAAGGTAATCATCAACATACCTAAAAATGCGTATAAAACCACCTGCCAATTCATTCGCCACTTCCTTGTCGACATGACTAAGGAAGATGCTGCTGAGCACCGGGGCTACTTTAGATCCTATACACACGCCAGACTTTTGCAAGACTGTTTGGTTTTCCCAAGAGACATACGTATTCTTGAGATAGAAGGTGAGGAGTTCCAGAAAGGATGCCGTAGAAATTCCGCATCTATCTTGAAAAGCATGCTCGTCATTTTGATCTTCAATGGATTGCTGTACATATTGCAGGAGAGGCACATGCGGTAGAGAAAAGAACAGATCTTCCACATCTATACTAAAACCAGAACAGTCTCCAGGGTTGTCACTGAGTAGAAAGTTAACAATTTCCTCTGAGTTTGGAACCAGGAACGGGTCATTCACATGCAGTGTTGAAAGATGTCTGTTTAGGTACGTGGAAACCACCAACTGCCAAGAGCGATGCTCGGAAACTATTGCCCTGAACGGAATCTCCGGCTTATGTGTCTTGGCCGCGAAGAAGATTTCCAGATTCTCAGCATCTTTCACCTTCTTTGCTAGCCCTTCTAAATTAAGTTTAAGCAGCAGAGCCTCTGCCTTCTGTTTACAACGTGCTGGTTTTACCTTGGTGGTCCTGAAATTCTTCATCACTGTATGGCGGGCTTTCTCGGCATAAAGGTCTTCCGATAAGACAACAAAAAACCCTTCTTTGTCCGACTGCACCGCTCGAAGCTGCCTATCACACAGATAGTTTACCAAGGAACTAAACCGGTTACTCTGTCCTTTAGTAGTCTCACAATGACCTACAACATCTACGCACTCAGAAACACATTTTGAGAGGTCATCTATTGCTGCCCTAGACGATACACTGCGAGCAAAACCAAGTTTTTCAACAGTCTTCATACCGGTTTCCAAACAAAACTTTCCAAAACAAAACCAACTCGCCCAAACTGCCATTTTACTACAGTTCATTTCTAGTTCCTGGGCCTCTTTTACATGTCGACATCTGGATTTGTCACAACCAGCTGTTTTGTCTCCGCTCATCGCCGTGTGTATTTGCCGTGCCCGCTCAGCCTCCTACCATCTCCGTCATGGAACCTGCCCTACGGATCTACAAGCTATGTGTGGAATGTTGAGACCATCTGTGGGCCATACCAGGAGAATGTGCAAGATTATCCAGAGCGAATATTGGAGGCAGGCGAGGTTTTTCAAGGACATGCTTCGGACAAGGTGCTGCTGCGAGGATGTACGCCGGAATCAACGCCTCTTCCGCGAGTGGTGCAAGACTACAGAACAGCTCACGGAATTCCTGTGGAAAACTGTGCGCTCTTCGTTTCCAAGAGCAGCCAAGCGGCAGCAAGCTGAAGGCAAACTTTTGGTGCTTGGGGACATCACCGTGGATCCTCGCCAAGAGAAGACCCTACGCCTAGGACCAAAGTTTTGTTTGGAAACCGGTTTGAAGACTGTTGAAAAACTTGGTTTTGCTCGCAGTGTATCGTCTAGGGCAGCAATAGATAACCGCTCAAAATGTGTTTCTGAGTGCGTAGATGTTGTAGGTCATTGTGAGACTACTAAAGGACAGAGTAACCGGTTTAGTTCCTTGGTAAACTATCTGTGTGATAGGCAGCTTCGAGCGGTGCAGTCGGACAAAGAAGGGTTTTTTGTTGTCTTATCGGAAGACCTTTATGCCGAGAAAGCCCGCCATACAGTGATGAAGAATTTCAGGACCACCAAGGTAAAACCAGCACGTTGTAAACAGAAGGCAGAGGCTCTGCTGCTTAAACTTAATTTAGAAGGGCTAGCAAAGAAGGTGAAAGATGCTGAGAATCTGGAAATCTTCTTCGCGGCCAAGACACATAAGCCGGAGATTCCGTTCAGGGCAATAGTTTCCGAGCATCGCTCTTGGCAGTTGGTGGTTTCCACGTACCTAAACAGACATCTTTCAACACTGCATGTGAATGACCCGTTCCTGGTTCCAAACTCAGAGGAAATTGTTAACTTTCTACTCAGTGACAACCCTGGAGACTGTTCTGGTTTTAGTATAGATGTGGAAGATCTGTTCTTTTCTCTACCGCATGTGCCTCTCCTGCAATATGTACAGCAATCCATTGAAGATCAAAATGACGAGCATGCTTTTCAAGATAGATGCGGAATTTCTACGGCATCCTTTCTGGAACTCCTCACCTTCTATCTCAAGAATACGTATGTCTCTTGGGAAAACCAAACAGTCTTGCAAAAGTCTGGCGTGTGTATAGGATCTAAAGTAGCCCCGGTGCTCAGCAGCATCTTCCTTAGTCATGTCGACAAGGAAGTGGCGAATGAATTGGCAGGTGGTTTTATACGCATTTTTAGGTATGTTGATGATTACCTTGTGATTGTGAAGGCAGAAACCGTTTCAAGTGTTGTAGATTGTTTTGTAAAGAACGGGTCCGGACTGAAATTTACGCATGAAATTCCTCAGCATAACACATTACAATTTTTGGACTTACTGCTGGTCTTCGAAAAAGACCACGTGTGCTGGCAATACTCCCCTCGGAGTGAGAAGCCCCTGCTGAACTATAGGTCTTGCCACTCGAAACTAGTAAAAAACGGGATAGTAACAGGGTGCATGAGTATGGCGTTAAAGAAATCCTGTTCTCACAAAATGAAGACTAGCCTCTGCGCCCAGGTACACCGCTGTAAGCAGGCAGGTTTCCCAGACTCAGTTCTTGTGTCGTGTGCGGAAAAGATCCTGAAAAAATTGAAAACCGCCGAACGGGACTCTGAGCAGCGCGCCAGTGTGGACGATAGAACAAAGAATATAGCTGTAATGCCGTACGTACATTCCCTTTCGCACAGATTCAAGAAAGTGGGGGCCAAGTATGGTGTCAACGTTGTGTTCTCGGCACCTAATAAGGTAGGCAAAGTGGGGGCAGCTGTTCAAAGGAAGAGGGATGGAATGGGAAAGAAAACAGGGTGTAAAATTAATCATGCAAACAGGTTCGTCTCGTGTAAGGTTGCTGTGGTCTACCAGATTCCTCTGTCCTGTGGCCGTGCAAAAAAACTGGGAAAGAGTTCAACAAACTTGGCCAAGCATTGTCTCGAGTGTAAGTGCACCCCGTTTTTCGTTGACACTGAAATCTTGTTCATACATAACGATCGTAGCACGAGGGAAGTAGCAGAGGCATTTCATATCTTGAGGAAAGGAAACAGATGTGTCAGCCAGCCTTCAGTAGCATTGTCCTCTAAGGAAATGAAGTTGCTTAACAGTGGTTAGCACCGATAATCACATGTGCCTTTAGGAGACTTTATTACCCGATAAGTGTATTTTTGACAAAGCGCATGCGCGCGCTTTCTTGACGCCCTGCCTTGAAAAGCAGCGTGTTTTTCCAATAAACTTAGTTGCAAGTTCAGCGCCGTGTGTGTCTACTCTCCGTTCTCGTCCTGTGTCCTTGCGCTGTTTTTATTACAAGATTCGAATCTAGTTTGTTTTGCTCTAAAACGACGTGCCACGTCGAGTTAAGCACGAATACGTGCATTTCACGCAGTTCTGGAGATATTACGTTTTCGAGTTCACACTCACGAACACTGGTAAAACGAAGTGTTCGAATCTAGCTTGTTTTGCTCTAAAACGACGTGCCACGTCGAGTTAAGCACGAATACGTGCATTTCACGCAGTTCTGGAGATATTACGTTTTTGAGTTCACACTCACGCACACTGGTAAAACGAAGTGTTCGAATCAAGCTTGTTTTGCTCTAAAACGACGTGCCACGTCGAGTTAAGCGCGAATACATGCATTTCACGCAGTTCTGGAGATATTACGTTTTCGAGTTCACACTCACGAACACTGGTAAAACGAAGTGTTCGAATCTAGCTTGTTTTGTTCTAAAACGACGTGCCACGTCGAGTTAAGCACGAATACGTGCATTTCGCGCAGTTCTGGAGATATTACGTTTTTGAGTTCAGACTCACGCACACTGGTAAAACGAAGTGTTCGAATCAAGCTTGTTTTGCTCTAAAACGACGTGCCACGTCGAGTTAAGCACGAATACGTGCATTTCACGCAGTTCTGGAGATATTACGTTTTCGAGTTCACACTCACGAACACTGGTAAAACGAAGTGTTCGAATCTAGCTTGTTTTGCTCTAAAACGACGTGCCACGTCGAGTTAAGCACGAATACGTGCATTTCACGCAGTTCTGGAGATATTACGTTTTCGAGTTCACACTCACGAACACTGGTAAAACGAAGTGTTCGAATCTAGCTTGTTTTGCTCTAAAACGACGTGCCACGTCGAGTTAAGCACGAATACGTGCATTTCACGCAGTTCTGGAGATATTACGTTTTCGAGTTCACACTCACGCACACTGGTAAAACGAAGTGTTCGAATCAAGCTTGTTTTGCTCTAAAACGACGTGCCACGTCGAGTTAAGCGCGAATACATGCATTTCACGCAGTTCTGGAGATATTACGTTTTCGAGTTCACACTCACGAACAAGGGTAAAACGAAGTGTTCGAATCTAGCTTGTTTTGCTCTAAAACGACGTGCCACGTCGAGTTAAGCACGAATACGTGCATTTCACGCAGTTCTGGAGATATTACGTTTTCGAGTTCACACTCACGAACACTGGTAAAACGAAGTGTTCGAATCTAGTTTGTTTTGCTCTAAAACGACGTGCCACGTCAAGTTAAGCACGAATACGTGCATTTGCACAAGTAAGCTGAACTGGGCTAGTCGGAGCAATTGCATCTCCGAAAAACGTAGCGCGAAACACAAGACACAGGTAAGGTGAAGACAGGACACGAGCGCTTCTCACGACTAAATTTTTATTAGGAAGGATAACAGAATATATACCACAGATATGGAGGCGAAGAGAAAGAAGGAAACAACAAAATAACAACTCAAAAAAACAAGAACAAGACGAGAAGATAAGAGGTCGGCGATGGACGCAGGTACATAGCATTGCAATATAAAACACGTGCACAGTTACTTGACAACCGATTGGAGGTACACAATCTCACTTTTTGTTAAGGCGATCGATGCGTCACTAATACACTCCCCCCCCCCTTTCGCGATATAGAACGCTTCAATAATCTCCCTTGTACGTTGGTGATATGCCCTGTCAAGAACAGCAGTCTTATCGAAAAGGGGGTGACATTTACAATCCCTGCAATGCTTCGGTAAATTTTCAAGAGCTGTTGGCGTCAAAGAATTTCTGTGTTCAAACAGCCGGACATTTAGACACCGCCCGGTCTGCCCTACATAGAATTTTCCACACGAAAGAGGAATCTTATAAATCACCTCTTTTTTACATGGCACGAACCTTGATTTGTGATTAACATGGCAACGATGATCACTTTTCAATCCCTCTGCTTTCGCTCTGACCACCGCACACAATCCAGATAACTTCACGGGAGCTGAGATTACTGTGCCCACCTCGTAACGATTGGCAACATTTCGTAACCCATGTGAAAAACGATGTACATAGGGCAAAACGACAGGTTTCTTTTTCGCGTCGAATAACATAGCCTTCTTGGCATCCTTGCCCTTGAGCCACAACAGGAGTTTTTCGCAACTAGTGCTAATCAACGAAAGCGGATAACCGGACTTAGTCAATCTATTAACTTGTTCATGAAAACTTGTGGCTATTTTATCATGGCAAGACTTAAGTAAAGCAGAGCGTAAGCATGAGGAGACAATTGCATTTTTTACTACTTTAGAATGCCCGGAGTGAAAATGGAGTAAAGGTTTAGAAGACCTAGGGTGGTAGCCCCAGCAAAGATGCTTATTGCCAGAATGAAGAGATAAGTCAAGAAATTGAAGAGAGTTTTCATTAGGCAATTCGAAAGTGAAACTCAAACCTTGACCACATGTCTTAAATACCTTTAAAACGTCAACGACCGAGTGATTGAAACGATCAGAGGGAAGAAGAACCAAATAGTCATCAACATACCGAAAAATGTTCAATGATAGGCCGTCCAGATTCCTCTCAATTGTTTTGTCGATTTGGCTAAGGAAAATGTTTGACAGAACCGGAGCTACCCGTGAGCCGATACAGATCCCCGATTTTTGCAGGAAAAACGACCCTTTCCAACCCACAAATGTGGACTTCAGGTAGAATGATACCAATTCCAAAAAGGAATCCACGGGCATGCCACTATGATTGATGAACCGCGCCTCATCATTGCAGTCGCAGATGCACGTCCGAACACTTTGCAAAAGAGCATCGTGGGGTATATCATAGTAAAGATTCTCCACATCAATGCTGAAAGCCCGGAGCCCCCTCGTGTCGGACGTCTGTAGGTGCTGGACGATCTTCTCCGAATTAGGTACTAGGAACGGGTCATCAATTTCTAAGGCCGAAAGGCTCCTAAGCAAGAAGCCTGAGATGGCATGTTGCCATGAGCCCGCTTCAGACACGATCGCCCTGAATGGAAAGTCAGGCTTATGTGTTTTGACTGAGAAAAAAATGTCCAAATGCGACACTTTTGCGCCCTTGACAGCTTTCGCTAGGCGATCCATCGACATCTCTTCAAGCAGAGATATCGCCCTCTGCTTGACCTGGGCTGCTTTTTTGGTGACCTGGTGAAAATTCTTTTCCATTGCACCGTTGGCTTTTTCCAGATACATATCATTGGGCATGACGACAAAGAAGCCCTCCTTATCCGAAACCAGCACCCTTAATTTTGAAGAGACCAAGAAATCAGCCAAACTTTTGATTGGGGACTTACATTGCTCGACGTCACATGTCCTAGTCACAGCATCTACACACTCTTCCACACAGCGAGCCCGCACATCGTCCCGTGTCCGAGCAGAAATGGACCTCACCAATGCCAGTTTGTCGAAGGGGTTCAAAGCTGGTTGGAAGGCGTATTTCGGCCCAAGTTGTAGTGTCCTCAGGTGTTTCTCAGGGAGGCGCTGATTTCCTAGTACGATCACCTTTTCTTCCGGGGGTCGTTTTTTCTTCTTGCCAGGAAGACGGATCCGCACCGACGCCCACAGAAATTCCGTGGCCTGCTCCGCAGTCCGGCACCAGTCACGGTAGGTAGGAAGGTAGTTCGGACCGTTGAGTTCGCACACCAGACGAAGGCAGTCCTTGTAGTGTCTGACTTGTCGCCACCACTCGGAACAGAGGATGCGACTGACACGGCGAGAGTGTCCCACAGACGGCTTCATTGAACCACACATACCATGGAATTCCGGGAGAATCAGGCCTTGTTTGGAGTACCATGAAGCAGTTCTTGCTTTAACCACACAAATGGCAATTAGTGACGCCAAAGTGGCTGGGTTTAGAAAGCGTGGGTTAGGACATGAAAAAGAGCCCGATGTACAAGAAAGGAACTGCACAAGTAAGCTGAACTGGGCTAGTCGGAGCAATTGCATCTTCGAAAAACGTAGCGCGAAACACAAGACACAGGTAAGGTGAAGACAGGACACGAGCGCTTCTCACGACTAAATTTTTATTAGGAAGGATAACAGAATATATACCACAGATATGGAGGCGAAGAGAAAGAAGGAAACAACAAAATAACAACTCAAAAAAACAAGAACAAGACGAGAAGATAAGAGGTCGGCGATGGACGCAGGTACATAGCATTGCAATATAAAACACGTGCACAGTTACTTGACAACCGATTGGAGGTACACAATCTCACTTTTTGTTAAGGCGATCGATGCGTCACTAATACACTCCCCCCCCCCCTTTCGCGATATAGAACGCTTCAATAATCTCCCTTGTACGTTGGTGATATGCCCTGTCAAGAACAGCAGTCTTATCGAAAAGGGGGTGACATTTACAATCCCTGCAATGCTTCGGTAAATTTTCAAGAGCTGTTGGCGTCAAAGAATTTCTGTGTTCAAACAGCCGGACATTTAGACACCGCCCGGTCTGCCCTACATAGAATTTTCCACACGAAAGAGGAATCTTATAAATCACCTCTTTTTTACATGGCACGAACCTTGATTTGTGATTAACATGGCAACGATGATCACTTTTCAATCCCTCTGCTTTCGCTCTGACCACCGCACACAATCCAGATAACTTCACGGGAGCTGAGATTACTGTGCCCACCTCGTAACGATTGGCAACATTTCGTAACCCATGTGAAAAACGATGTACATAGGGCAAAACGACAGGTTTCTTTTTCGCGTCGAATAACATAGCCTTCTTGGCATCCTTGCCCTTGAGCCACAACAGGAGTTTTTCGCAACTAGTGCTAATCAACGAAAGCGGATAACCGGACTTAGTCAATCTATTAACTTGTTCATGAAAACTTGTGGCTATTTTATCATGGCAAGACTTAAGTAAAGCAGAGCGTAAGCATGAGGAGACAATTGCATTTTTTACTACTTTAGAATGCCCGGAGTGAAAATGGAGTAAAGGTTTAGAAGACCTAGGGTGGTAGCCCCAGCAAAGATGCTTATTGCCAGAATGAAGAGATAAGTCAAGAAATTGAAGAGAGTTTTCATTAGGCAATTCGAAAGTGAAACTCAAACCTTGACCACATGTCTTAAATACCTTTAAAACGTCAACGACCGAGTGATTGAAACGATCAGAGGGAAGAAGAACCAAATAGTCATCAACATACCGAAAAATGTTCAATGATAGGCCGTCCAGATTCCTCTCAATTGTTATGTCGATTTGGCTAAGGAAAATGTTTGACAGAACCGGAGCTACCCGTGAGCCGATACAGATCCCCGATTTTTGCAGGAAAAACGACCCTTTCCAACCCACAAATGTGGACTTCAGGTAGAATGATACCAATTCCAAAAAGGAATCCACGGGCATGCCACTATGATTGATGAACCGCGCCTCATCATTGCAGTCGCAGATGCACGTCCGAACACTTTGCAAAAGAGCATCGTGGGGTATATCATAGTAAAGATTCTCCACATCAATGCTGAAAGCCCGGAGCCCCCTCGTGTCGGACGTCTGTAGGTGCTGGACGATCTTCTCCGAATTAGGTACTAGGAACGGGTCATCAATTTCTAAGGCCGAAAGGCTCCTAAGCAAGAAGCCTGAGATGGCATGTTGCACCTGTGTCTTGTGTTTCGCGCTACGTTTTTCGAAGATACGTGCATTTCACGCAGTTCTGGAGATATTACGTTTTCGAGTTCACACTCACGAACACTGGTAAAACGAAGTGTTCGAATCTAGCTTGTTTTGCTCTAAAACGACGTGCCACGTCGAGTTAAGCACGAATACGTGCATTTCACGCAGTTCTGGAGATATTACGTTTTTGAGTTCACACTCACGCACACTGGTAAAACGAAGTGTTCGAATCAAGCTTGTTTTGCTCTAAAACGACGTGCCACGTCGAGTTAAGCACGAATACGTGCATTTCACGCAGTTCTGGAGATATTACGTTTTCGAGTTCACACTCACGAACACGTAAAACGAAGTGTTCGAATCTAGTTTGTTTTGCTCTAAAACGACGTGCCACGTCAAGTTAAGCACGAATACGTGCATTTCACGCAGTTCTGGAGATATTACGTTTTCGAGTTCACACTCACGCACACTGGTAAAACGAAGTGTTCGAATCAAGCTTGTTTTGCTCTAAAACGACGTGCCACGTCGAGTTAAGCGCGAATACATGCATTTCACGCAGTTCTGGAGATATTACGTTTTCGAGTTCACACTCACGAACACTGGTAAAACGAAGTGTTCGAATCTAGTTTGTTTTGCTCTAAAACGACGTGCCACGTCGAGTTAAGCACGAATACGTGCATTTCACGCAGTTCTGGAGATATTACGTTTTCGAGTTCACACTCACGAACACTGGTAAAACGAAGTGTTCGAATCTAGCTTGTTTTGTTCTAAAACGACGTGCCACGTCGAGTTAAGCACGAATACGTGCATTTCGCGCAGTTATGGAGATATTACGTTTTTGAGTTCACACTCACGCACACTGGTAAAACGAAGTGTTCGAATCAAGCTTGTTTTGCTCTAAAACGACGTGCCACGTCGAGTTAAGCACGAATACGTGCATTTCACGCAGTTCTGGAGATATTACGTTTTTGAGTTCACACTCACGAACACTGGTAAAACGAAGTGTTCGAATCAAGCTTGTTTTGCTCTAGAACGACGTGCCACGTCGAGTTAAGCAAGAATACGTGCATTTCGCGCAGTTCTGGAGATATTACGTTTTTGAGTTCACACTCACGCACACTGGTAAAACGAAGTGTTCGAATCAAGCTTGTTTTGCTCTAAAACGACGTGCCACGTCGAGTTAAGCACGAATACATGCATTTCACGCAGTTCTGGAGATATTATGTTTTTGAGTTCACACTCACGAACACTGGTAAAACGAAGTGTTCGAATCTAGCTTGTTCACGCAGTTCTGGAGATATTACGTTTTCGAGTTCACACTCACGAACACTGGTAAAACGAAGTGTTCGAATCTAGTTTGTTTTGCTCTAGAACGACGTGCCACGTCGAGTTAAGCACGAAACGTGCATTTCACGCAGTTCTGGAGATATTACTTTTTTGAGTTCACACTCACGAACACTGGTAAAACGAAGTGTTCGAATCTGGCTTGTTTTGCTCTAAAACGACGTGCCACGTCGAGTTAAGCACGAATACGTGCATTTCACGCAGTTCTGGAGATATTACGTTTTCGAGTTCACACTCACGAACACTGGTAAAACGAAGTGTTCGAATCTAGCTTGTTTTGCTCTAAAACGACGTGCGACGTCGAGTTAAGCACGAATACGTGCATTTCACGCAGTTCTGGAGATATTACGTTTTTGAGTTTACACTCACGAACACTGGTAAAACGAAGTGTTCGAATCTAGCTTGTTTTGCTCTAAAACGACGTGCGACGTCGAGTTAAGCACGAATACGTGCATTTCACGCAGTTCTGGAGATATTACGTTTTTGAGTTTACACTCACGAACACTGGTAAAACGAAGTGTTCGAATCTAGCTTGTTTTGCTCTAAAACGACGTGCCACGTCGAGTTAAGCACGAATACGTGCATTTCACGCAGTTCTGGAGATAGTGCGTTTTTGAGTTCACACTCACGAACACTGGTAAAACGAAGTGTTCGAATCTAGCTTGTTTTGCTCTAAAACGACGTGCCACGTCGAGCTAAGCACGAATACGTGCATTTCACGCAGTTCTGGAGATATTACGTTTTCGAGTTCACACTCACGAACACTGGTAAAACGAAGTGTTCGAATCTAGTTTTTTTTGCTCTAAAACGACGTGCCACGTCGAGTTAAGCACGAATACGTGCATTTCACGCCGTTCTGGAGATATTACGTTTTTGAGTTCACACTCACGAACACTGGTAAAACGAAGTGTTCGAATCTAGCTTGTTTTGCTCTAAAACGACGTGGCACGTCAAGTTAAGCACGAATACGTGCATTTCACGCAGTTCTGGAGATATTACGTTTTTGAGTTCACACTCACGAACACTGGTAAAACGAAGTGTTCGAATCTAGCTTGTTTTGCTCTAAAACGACGTGCCACGTCGAGTTAAGCACGAATACGTGCATTTCACGCAGTTCTGGAGATATTACGTTGTTGAGTTCACACTCACGAACACTGGTAAAACGAAGTGTTCGAATCTAGCTTGTTTTGCTCTAAAACGACGTGCCACGTCGAGTTAAGCACGAATACGTGCATTTCACGCAGTTCTGGAGATATTACGTTTTCGAGTTCACACTCACGAACACTGGTAAAACGAAGTGTTCGAATCTAGTTTGTTTTGCTCTCAAACGACGTGCCACGTCGAGTTAAGCACGAATACGTGCATTTCACGCAGTTCTGGAGATATTACGTTTTTGAGTTCACACTCACGAACACTGGTAAAACGAAGTGTTCGAATCTAGCTTGTTTTGCTCTAAAACGACGTGGCACGTCAAGTTAAGCACGAATACGTGCATTTCACGCAGTTCTGGAGATATTACGTTTTTGAGTTCACACTCACGAACACTGGGAAAACGAAGTGTTCGAATCTAGCTTGTTTTGCTCCAAAACGACGTGCCACGTCGAGTTAAGCACGAATACGTGCATTTCACGCAGTTCTGGAGATATTACGTTTTTGAGTTCACACTCACGAACACTGGTAAAACGAAGTGTTCGAATCTAGTTTGTTTTGCTCTAAAACGACGTGCCACGTCGAGTTAAGCACGAATACGTGCATTTCACGCAGTTCTGGAGATATTACGTTTTTGAGTTCACACTCACGAACACTGGTAAAACGAAGTGTTCGAATCTAGCTTGTTTTGCTCTAAAACGACGTGCCACGTCGAGTTAAGCACGAATACGTGCATTTCACGCAGTTCTGGAGATATTACGTTGTTGAGTTCACACTCACGAACACTGGTAAAACGAAGTGTTCGAATCTAGCTTGTTTTGCTCTAAAACGACGTGCCACGTCGAGTTAAGCACGAATACGTGCATTTCACGCAGTTCTGCAGATATTACGTTTTCGAGTTCACACTCACGAACACTGGTAAAACGAAGTGTTCGAATCTAGTTTGTTTTGCTCTCAAACGACGTGCCACGTCGAGTTAAGCACGAATACGTGCATTTCACGCAGTTCTGGAGATATTACGTTTTCGAGTTCACACTCACGAACACTGGTAAAACGAAGTGTTCGAATCTAGCTTGTTTTGCTCTAAAACGACGTGCGACGTCGAGTTAAGCACGAATACGTGCATTTCACGCAGTTCTGGAGATATTACGTTTTTGAGTTTACACTCACGAACACTGGTAAAACGAAGTGTTCGAATCTAGCTTGTTTTGCTCTGAAACGACGTGCCACGTCGAGTTAAGCACGAATACGTGCATTTCACGCAGTTCTGGAGATATTACGTTTTCGAGTTCACACTCACGAACACTGGTAAAACGAAGTGTTCGAATCTAGTTTGTTTTTCTCTAAAACGACGTGCCACGTCGAGTTAAGCACGAATGCGTGCATTTCACGCAGTTCTGGAGATATTACGTTTTTGAGTTCACACTCACGAACACTGGTAAAACGAAGTGTTCGAATCTAGCTTATTTTGCTCTTAAACGACGTGCCACGTCGAGTTAAGCACGAATACGTGCGTTTCACGCAGTTCTGGAGATATTACGTTTTTGAGTTTACACTCACGAACACTGGTAAAACGAAGTGTTCGAATCTAGCTTGTTTTGCTCTAAAACGACGTGCCACGTCGAGTTAAGCACGAATACGTGCATTTCACGCAGTTCTGGAGATATTACGTTTTCGAGTTCACACTCACGAACACTGGTAAAACGAAGTGTTCGAATCTAGTTTGTTTTGCTCTAAAACGACGTGCCACGTCGAGTTAAGCACGAATACGTGCATTTCACGCAGTTCTGGAGATATTACGTTTTTGAGTTCACACTCACGAACACTGGTAAAACGAAGTGTTCGAATCTAGCTTGTTTTGCTCTAAAACGACGTGGCACGTCGAGTTAAGCACGAATACGTGCATTTCACGCAGTTCTGGAGATATTACGTTTTTGAGTTCACACTCACGAACACTGGTAAAACGAAGTGTTCGAATCTAGCTTGTTTTGCTCTAAAACGACGTGCCACGTCGAGTTAAGCACCAATACGTGCATTTCACGCAGTTCTGGAGATATTACGTTTTTGAGTTCACACTCACGAACACTGGTAAAACGAAGTGTTCGAATCTAGCTTGTTTTGCTCTAAAACGACGTGGCACGTCGAGTTAAGCACGAATACGTGCTTTTCACGCAGTTCTGGAGATATTACGTTTTTGAGTTCACACTCACGAACACTGGTAAAACGAAGTGTTCGAATCTAGCTTGTTTTGCTCTAAAACGACGTGCCACGTCGAGTTAAGCACCAATACGTGCATTTCACGCAGTTCTGGAGATATTACGTTTTTGAGTTCACACTCACGAACACTGGTAAAACGAAGTGTTCGAATCTAGCTTGTTTTGCTCTAAAACGACGTGTCACGTCGAGTTAAGCACGAATACGTGCATTTCACGCAGTTCTGGAGATATTACGTTTTTGAGTTCACACTCACGAACACTGGTAAAACGAAGTGTTCGAATCTAGTTTGTTTTGCTCTAAAACGACGTGCCACGTCGAGTTAAGCACGAATACGTGCATTTCACGCAGTTCTGGAGATATTACGTTTTTGAGTTTACACTCACGAACACTGGTAAAACGAAGTGTTCGAATCTAGCTTGTTTTGCTCTAAAACGACGTGCCACGTCGAGTTAAGCACGAATACGTGCATTTCACGCAGTTCTGGAGATATTACGTTTTCGAGTTCACACTCACGAACACTGGTAAAACGAAGTGTTCGAATCTAGTTTGTTTTGCTCTAAAACGACGTGCCACGTCGAGTTAAGCACGAATACGTGCATTTCACGCAGTTCTGGAGATATTACGTTTTTGAGTTTACACTCACGAACATTGGTAAAACGAAGTGTTCGAATCTAGCTTGTTTTGCTCTAAAACGACGTGCCACGTCGAGTTAAGCACGAATACGTGCATTTCACGCAGTTCTGGAGATATTACGTTTTCGAGTTCACACTCACGAACACTGGTAAAACGAAGTGTTCGAATCTAGTTTGTTTTGCTCTAAAACGACGTGCCACGTCGAGTTAAGCACGACTACGTGCATTTCACGCAGTTCTGGAGATATTACGTTTTTGAGTTCACACTCACGAACACTGGTAAAACGAAGTGTTCGAATCTAGCTTGTTTTGCTCTAAAACGACGTGGCACGTCAAGTTAAGCACGAATACGTGCATTTCACGCAGTTCTGGAGATATTACGTTTTTGAGTTCACACTCACGAACACTGGTAAAACGAAGTGTTCCAATCTAGCTTGTTTTGCTCTAAAACGACGTGCCACGTCGAGTTAAGCACCAATACGTGCATTTCATGCAGTTCTGGAGATATTACGTTTTTGAGTTCACACTCACGAACACTGGTAAAACGAAGTGTTCGAATCTAGTTTGTTTTGCTCTAAAACGACGTGCCACGTCGAGTTAAGCACGAATACGTGCATTTCACGCAGTTCTGGAGATATTACGTTTTTGAGTTCACACTCACGAACACTGGTAAAACGAAGTGTTCGAATCTAGCTTGTTTTGCTCTAAAACGACGTGCCACGTCGAGTTAAGCACGAATACGTGCATTTCACGCAGTTCTGGAGATATTACGTTGTTGAGTTCACACTCACGAACACTGGTAAAACGCAGTGTTCGAATCTAGCTTGTTTTGCTCTAAAACGACGTGCCACGTCGAGTTAACCACGAATACGTGCATTTCACGCAGTTCTGGAGATATTACGTTTTCGAGTTCACACTCACGAACACTGGTAAAACGAAGTGTTCGAATCTAGTTTGTTTTGCTCTCAAACGACGTGCCACGTCGAGTTAAGCACGAATACGTGCATTTCACGCAGTTCTGGAGATATTACTTTTTCGAGTTCACACTCACGAACACTGGTAAAACGAAGTGTTCGAATCTAGTTTGTTTTGCTCTAAAACGACGTGCCACGTCGAGTTAAGCACGAATACGTGCATTTCACGCAGTTCTGGAGATATTACGTTTTTGAGTTCACACTCACGAACACTGGTAAAACGAAGTGTTCGAATCTAGCTTGTTTTGCTCTAAAACGACGTGGCACGTCAAGTTAAGCACGAATACGTGCATTTCACGCAGTTCTGGAGATATTACGTTTTTGAGTTCACACTCACGAACACTGGTAAAACGAAGTGTTCGAATCTAGCTTGTTTTGCTCTAAAACGACGTGCCACGTCGAGTTAAGCACCAATACGTGCATTTCATGCAGTTCTGGAGATATTACGTTTTTGATTTCACACTCACGAACACTGGTAAAACGAAGTGTTCGAATCTAGCTTGTTTTGCTCTAAAACGACGTGTCACGTCGAGTAAGCACGAATACGTGCATTTGACGCAGTTCTGGAGATATTACGTTTTTGAGTTCACACTCACGAACACTGGTAAAACGAAGTGTTCGAATCTAGTTTGTTTTGCTCTAAAACGACGTGCCACGTCGAGTTAAGCACGAATACGTGCATTTCACGCAGTTCTGGAGATATTACGTTTTTGAGTTCACACTCACGAACACTGGTAAAACGAAGTGTTCGAATCTAGCTTGTTTTGCTCTAAAACAACGTGCCACGTCGAGTTAAGCACGAATACGTGCATTTCACGCAGTTCTGGAGATATTACGTTTTCGAGTTCACACTCACGAACACTGGTAAAACGAAGTGTTCGAATCTAGTTTGTTTTGCTCTAAAACGACGTGCCACGTCGAGTTAAGCACGAATACGTGCATTTCACGCAGTTCTGGAGATATTACGTTTTTGAGTTCACACTCATGAACACTGGTAAAACGAAGTGTTCGAATCTAGTTTGTTTTGCTCTAAAACGACGTGCCACGTCGAGTTAAGCACGAATACGTGCATTTCACGCAGTTCTGGAGATAGTGCGTTTTTGAGTTCACACTCACGAACACTGGTAAAACGAAGTGTTCGAATCTAGCTTGTTTTGCTCTAAAACGACGTGCCACGTCGAGCTAAGCACGAATACGTGCATTTCACGCAGTTCTGGAGATATTACGTTTTCGAGTTCACACTCACGAACACTGGTAAAACGAAGTGTTCGAATCTAGTTTTTTTTGCTCTAAAACGACGTGCCACGTCGAGTTAAGCACGAATACGTGCATTTCACGCAGTTCTGGAGATATTACGTTTTTGAGTTTACACTCACGAACACTGGTAAAACGAAGTGTTCGAATCTAGCTTGTTTTGCTCTAAAACGACGTGCCACGTCGAGTTAAGCACGAATACGTGCATTTCACCCAGTTCTGGAGATATTACGTTTTCGAGTTCACACTCACGAACACTGGTAAAACGAAGTGTTCGAATCTAGTTTGTTTTGCTCTAAAACGACGTGCCACGTCGAGTTAAGCACGAATGCGTGCATTTCACGCAGTTCTGGAGATATTACGCTTTTGAGTTCACACTCACGAACACTGGTAAAACGAAGTGTTCGAATCTAGTTTGTTTTGCTCTAAAACGACGTGCCACGTCGAGTTAAGCACGAATACGTGCATTTCACGCAGTTCTGGAGATAGTGCGTTTTTGAGTTCACACTCACGAACACTGGTAAAACGAAGTGTTCGAATCTAGCTTGTTTTGCTCTAAAACGACGTGCCACGTCGAGCTAAGCACGAATACGTGCATTTCACGCAGTTCTGGAGATATTACGTTTTCGAGTTCACACTCACGAACACTGGTAAAACGAAGTGTTCGAATCTAGTTTTTTTTGCTCTAAAACGACGTGCCACGTCGAGTTAAGCACGAATACGTGCATTTCACGCAGTTCTGGAGATATTACGTTTTTGAGTTCACACTCACGAACACTGGTAAAACGAAGTGTTCGAATCTAGCTTGTTTTGCTCTAAAACGACGTGGCACGTCAAGTTAAGCACGAATACGTGCATTTCACGCAGTTCTGGAGATATTACGTTTTTGAGTTCACACTCACGAACACTGGTAAAACGAAGTGTTCGAATCTAGCTTGTTTTGCTCTAAAACGACGTGCCACGTCGAGTTAAGCACGAATACGTGCATTTCACGCAGTTCTGGAGATATTACGTTTTTGAGTTCACACTCACGAACACTGGTAAAACGAAGTGTTCGAATCTAGTTTGTTTTGCTCTAAAACGACGTGCCACGTCGAGTTAAGCACGAATACGTGCATTTGACGCAGTTCTGGAGATATTACGTTTTTGAGTTCACACTCACGAACACTGGTAAAACGAAGTGTTCGAATCTAGCTTGTTTTGCTCTAAAACGACGTGCCACGTCGAGTTAAGCACGAATACGTGCATTTCACGCAGTTCTGGAGATATTACGTTGTTGAGTTCACACTCACGAACACTGGTAAAACGAAGTGTTCGAATCTAGCTTGTTTTGCTCTAAAACGACGTGCCACGTCGAGTTAAGCACGAATACGTGCATTTCACGCAGTTCTGGAGATATTACGTTTTCGAGTTCACACTCACGAACACTGGTAAAACGAAGTGTTCGAATCTAGTTTGTTTTGCTCTCAAACGACGTGCCACGTCGAGTTAAGCACGAATACGTGCATTTCACGCAGTTCTGGAGATATTACGTTTTTGAGTTCACACTCACGAACACTGGTAAAACGAAGTGTTCGAATCTAGCTTGTTTTGCTCTAAAACGACGTGGCACGTCAAGTTAAGCACGAATACGTGCATTTCACGCAGTTCTGGAGATATTACGTTTTTGAGTTCACACTCACGAACACTGGGAAAACGAAGTGTTCGAATCTAGCTTGTTTTGCTCCAAAACGACGTGCCACGTCGAGTTAAGCACGAATACGTGCATTTCACGCAGTTCTGGAGATATTACGTTTTTGAGTTCACACTCACGAACACTGGTAAAACGAAGTGTTCGAATCTAGTTTGTTTTGCTCTCAAACGACGTGCCACGTCGAGTTAAGCACGAATACGTGCATTTCACGCAGTTCTGGAGATATTACTTTTTTGAGTTCACACTCACGAACACTGGTAAAACGAAGTGTTCGAATCTGGCTTGTTTTGCTCTAAAACGACGTGCCACGTCGAGTTAAGCACGAATACGTGCATTTCACGCAGTTCTGGAGATATTACGCTTTCGAGTTCACACTCACGAACACTGGTAAAACGAAGTGTTCGAATCTAGCTTGTTTTGCTCTAAAACGACGTGCGACGTCGAGTTAAGCACGAATACGTGCATTTCACGCAGTTCTGGAGATATTACGTTTTTGAGTTTACACTCACGAACACTGGTAAAACGAAGTGTTCGAATCTAGCTTGTTTTGCTCTAAAATGACGTGCCACGTCGAGTTAAGCACGAATATTTCACGCAGTTCTGGAGATATTACGTTTTCGAGTTCACACTCACGAACACTGGTAAAACGAAGTGTTCGAATCTAGTTTGTTTTGCTCTAAAACGACGTGCCACGTCGAGTTAAGCACGAATACGTGCATTTCACGCAGTTCTGGAGATATTACGTTTTTGAGTTCACACTCACGAACACTGGTAAAACGAAGTGTTCGAATCTAGCTTATTTTGCTCTTAAACGACGTGCCACGTCGAGTTAAGCACGAATACGTGCGTTTCACCCAGTTCTGGAGATATTACGTTTTTGAGTTTACACTCACGAACACTGGTAAAACGAAGTGTTCGAATCTAGCTTGTTTTGCTCTAAAACGACGTGCCACGTCGAGTTAAGCACGAATACGTGCATTTCACGCAGTTCTGGAGATATTACGTTTTCGAGTTCACACTCACGAACACTGGTAAAACGAAGTGTTCGAATCTAGTTTGTTTTGCTCTAAAACGACGTGCCACGTCGAGTTAAGCACGAATACGTGCATTTCACGCAGTTCTGGAGATATTAGGTTTTGAGTTCACACTCACGAACACTGGTAAAACGAAGTGTTCGAATCTAGCTTGTTTTGCTCTAAAACGACGTGGCACGTCGAGTTAAGCACGAATACGTGCATTTCACGCAGTTCTGGAGATATTACGTTTTTGAGTTCACACTCACGAACACTGGTAAAACGAAGTGTTCGAATCTAGCTTGTTTTGCTCTAAAACGACGTGCCACGTCGAGTTAAGCACCAATACGTGCATTTCACGCAGTTCTGGAGATATTACGTTTTTGAGTTCACACTCACGAACACTGGTAAAACGAAGTGTTCGAATCTAGCTTGTTTTGCTCTAAAACGACGTGGCACGTCGAGTTAAGCACGAATACGTGCATTTCACGCAGTTCTGGAGATATTACGTTTTTGAGTTCACACTCACGAACACTGGTAAAACGAAGTGTTCGAATCTAGCTTGTTTTGCTCTAAAACGACGTGCCACGTCGAGTTAAGCACCAATACGTGCATTTCACGCAGTTCTGGAGATATTACATTTTTGAGTTCACACTCACGAACACTGGTAAAACGAAGTGTTCGAATCTAGCTTGTTTTGCTCTAAAACGACGTGTCACGTCGAGTTAAGCACGAATACGTGCATTTCACGCAGTTCTGGAGATATTACGTTTTTGAGTTTACACTCACGAACACTGGTAAAACGAAGTGTTCGAATCTAGTTTGTTTTGCTCTAAAACGACGTGCCACGTCGAGTTAAGCACGAATACGTGCATTTCACGCAGTTCTGGAGATATTACGTTTTCGAGTTCACACTCACGAACACTGGTAAAACGAAGTGTTCGAATCTAGTTTGTTTTGCTCTAAAACGACGTGCCACGTCGAGTTAAGCACGAATACGTGCATTTCACGCAGTTCTGGAGATATTACGTTTTTGAGTTTACACTCACGAACACTGGTAAAACGAAGTGTTCGAATCTAGCTTGTTTTGCTCTAAAACGACGTGCCACGTCGAGTTAAGCACGAATACGTGCATTTCACGCAGTTCTGGAGATATTACGTTTTCGAGTTCACACTCACGAACACTGGTAAAACGAAGTGTTCGAATCTAGTTTGTTTTGCTCTAAAACGACGTGGCACGTCGAGTTAAGCACCAATACGTGCATTTCATGCAGTTCTGGAGATATTACGTTTTTGAGTTCACACTCACGAACACTGGTAAAACGAAGTGTTCGAATCTAGCTTGTTTTGCTCTAAAACGACGTGTCACGTCGAGTTAAGCACGAATACGTGCATTTCACGCAGTTCTGGAGATATTACGTTTTTGAGTTCACACTCACGAACACTGGTAAAACGAAGTGTTCGAATCTAGTTTGTTTTGCTCTAAAACGACGTGCCACGTCGAGTTAAGCACGAATACGTGCATTTCACGCAGTTCTGGAGATATTACGTTTTTGAGTTCACACTCACGAACACTGGTAAAACGAAGTGTTCGAATCTAGTTTGTTTTGCTCTAAAACGACGTGCCACGTCGAGTTAAGCACGAATACGTGCATTTCACGCAGTTCTGGAGATATTACGTTTTTGAGTTCACACTCATGAACACTGGTAAAACGAAGTGTTCGAATCTAGTTTGTTTTGCTCTAAAACGACGTGCCACGTCGAGTTAAGCACGAATACGTGCATTTCACGCAGTTCTGGAGATAGTGCGTTTTTGAGTTCACACTCACGAACACTGGTAAAACGAAGTGTTCGAATCTAGCTTGTTTTGCTCTAAAACGACGTGCCACGTCGAGCTAAGCACGAATACGTGCATTTCACGCAGTTCTGGAGATATTACGTTTTCGAGTTCACACTCACGAACACTGGTAAAACGAAGTGTTCGAATCTAGTTTTTTTTGCTCTAAAACGACGTGCCACGTCGAGTTAAGCACGAATACGTGCATTTCACGCAGTTCTGGAGATATTACGTTTTTGAGTTTACACTCACGAACACTGGTAAAACGAAGTGTTCGAATCTAGCTTGTTTTGCTCTAAAACGACGTGCCACGTCGAGTTAAGCACGAATACGTGCATTTCACCCAGTTCTGGAGATATTACGTTTTCGAGTTCACACTCACGAACACTGGTAAAACGAAGTGTTCGAATATAGTTTGTTTTGCTCTAAAACGACGTGCCACGTCGAGTTAAGCACGAATACGTGCATTTCACGCAGTTCTGGAGATATTACGTTTTTGAGTTCACACTCACGAACACTGGTAAAACGAAGTGTTCGAATCTAGCTTGTTTTGCTCTAAAACGACGTGGCACGTCAAGTTAAGCACGAATACGTGCATTTCACGCAGTTCTGGAGATATTACGTTTTTGAGTTCACACTCACGAACACTGGTAAAACGAAGTGTTCGAATCTAGCTTGTTTTGCTCTAAAACAACGTGCCACGTCGAGTTAAGCACGAATACGTGCATTTCACGCCGTTCTGGAGATATTACGTTTTTGAGTTCACACTCACGAACACTGGTAAAACGAAGTGTTCGAATCTAGCTTGTTTTGCTCTAAAACGACATGCGACGTCGAGTTAAGCACGAATACGTGCATTTCACGCAGTTCTGGAGATATTACGTTTTTGAGTTTACACTCACGAACACTGGTAAAACGAAGTGTTCGAATCTAGCTTGTTTTGCTCTAAAACGACGTGCCACGTCGAGTTAAGCACGAATACGTGCATTTCACGCAGTTCTGGAGATATTACGTTTTCGAGTTCACACTCACGAACACTGGTAAAACGAAGTGTTCGAATCTAGTTTGTTTTGCTCTAAAACGACGTGCCACGTCGAGTTAAGCACGAATACGTGCATTTCACGCAGTTCTGGAGATATTATGTTTTTGAGTTCACACTCACGAACACTGGTAAAACGAAGTGTTCGAATCTAGCTTATTTTGCTCTTAAACGACGTGCCACGTCGAGTTAAGCACGAATACGTGCGTTTCACGCAGTTCTGGAGATATTACGTTTTCGAGTTCACACTCACGAACACTGGTAAAACGAAGTGTTCGAATCTAGTTTGTTTTGCTCTAAAACGACGTGCCACGTCGAGTTAAGCACGAATACGTGCATTTCACGCAGTTCTGGAGATATTACGTTTTTGAGTTCACACTCACGAACACTGGTAAAACGAAGTGTTCGAATCTAGCTTGTTTTGCTCTAAAACGACGTGGCACGTCGAGTTAAGCACGAATACGTGCATTTCACGCAGTTCTGGAGATATTACGTTTTTGAGTTCACACTCACGAACACTGGTAAAGCGAAGTGTTCGAATCTAGCTTGTTTTGCTCTAAAACGACGTGCCACGTCGAGTTAAGCACCAATACGTGCATTTCACGCAGTTCTGGAGATATTACGTTTTTGAGTTCACACTCACGAACACTGGTAAAACGAAGTGTTCGAATCTAGCTTGTTTTGCTCTAAAACGACGTGTCACGTCGAGTTAAGCACGAATACGTGCATTTCACGCAGTTCTGGAGATATTACGTTTTTGAGTTCACACTCACGAACACTGGTAAAACGAAGTGTTCGAATCTAGTTTGTTTTGCTCTAAAACGACGTGCCACGTCGAGTTAAGCACGAATACGTGCATTTCAGGCAGTTCTGGAGATATTACGTTTTTGAGTTCACACTCACGAACACTGGTAAAACGAAGTGTTCGAATCTAGCTTGTTTTGCTCTAAAACGACGTGCCACGTCGAGTTAAGCACGAATACGTGCATTTCACGCAGTTCTGGAGATATTACGTTTTTGAGTTCACACTCACGAACACTGGTAAAACGAAGTGTTCGAATCTAGCTTGTTTTGCTCTAAAACGACGTGCCACGTCGAGTTAAGCACGAATACGTGCATTTCACGCAGTTCTGGAGATATTACGTTTTCGAGTTCACACTCACGAACACTGGTAAAACGAAGTGTTCGAATCTAGTTTGTTTTGCTCTAAAACGACGTGCCACGTCGAGTTAAGCACGTATACGTGCATTTCACGCAGTTCTGGAGATATTACGTTTTTGAGTTCACACGAACACTGGTAAAACGAAGTGTTCGAATCTAGCTTGTTTTGCTCTAAAACGACGTGGCACGTCGAGTTAAGCACGAATACGTGCATTTCACGCAGTTCTGGAGATATTACGTTTTTGAGTTCACACTCACGAACACTGGTAAAACGAAGTGTTCGAATCTAGCTTGTTTTGCTCTAAAACGACGTGCCACGTCGAGTTAAGCACCAATACGTGCATTTCACGCAGTTCTGGAGATATTACGTTTTTGAGTTCACACTCACGAACACTGGTAAAACGAAGTGTTCGAATCTAGCTTGTTTTGCTCTAAAACGACGTGTCACGTCGAGTTAAGCACGAATACGTGCATTTCACGCAGTTCTGGAGATATTACGTTTTTGAGTTCACACTCACGAACACTGGTAAAACGAAGTGTTCGAATCTAGCTTGTTTTGCTCTAAAACGACGTGCCACGTCGAGTTAAGCACGAATACGTGCATTTCAGGCAGTTCTGGAGATATTACGTTTTTGAGTTCACACTCACGAACACTGGTAAAACGAAGTGTTCGAATCTAGCTTGTTTTGCTCTAAAACGACGTGCCACGTCGAGTTAAGCACGAATACGTGCATTTCACGCAGTTCTGGAGATATTACGTTTTTGAGTTCACACTCACGAACACTGGTAAAACGAAGTGTTCGAATCTAGCTTGTTTTGCTCTAAAACGACGTGCCACGTCGAGTTAAGCACGAATACGTGCATTTCACGCAGTTCTGGAGATATTACGTTTTCGAGTTCACACTCACGAACACTGGTAAAACGAAGTGTTCGAATCTAGTTTGTTTTGCTCTAAAACGACGTGCCACGTCGAGTTAAGCACGTATACGTGCATTTCACGCAGTTCTGGAGATATTACGTTTTTGAGTTCACACGAACACTGGTAAAACGAAGTGTTCGAATCTAGCTTGTTTTGCTCTAAAACGACGTGGCACGTCGAGTTAAGCACGAATACGTGCATTTCACGCAGTTCTGGAGATAATACGTTTTTGAGTTCAAACTCACGAACACTGGTAAAACGAAGTGTTCGAATCTAGCTTGTTTTGCTCTAAAACGACGTGCCACGTCGAGTTAAGCACCAATACGTGCATTTCACGCAGTTCTGGAGATATTACGTTTTTGAGTTCACACTCACGAACACTGGTAAAACGAAGTGTTCGAATCTAGCTTGTTTTGCTCTAAAACGACGTGTCACGTCGAGTTAAGCACGAATACGTGCATTTCACGCAGTTCTGGAGATATTACGTTTTTGAGTTCACACTCACGAACACTGGTAAAACGAAGTGTTCGAATCTAGCTTGTTTTGCTCTAAAACGACGTGCCACGTCGAGTTAAGCACGAATACGTGCATTTCACGCAGTTCTGGAGATATTACGTTTTTGAGTTCACACTCACGAACACTGGTAAAACGAAGTGTTCGAATCTGGCTTGTTTTGCTCTAAAACGACGTGCCACGTCGAGTTAAGCACGAATACGTGCATTTCACGCAGTTCTGGAGATATTACGTTTTCGAGTTCACACTCACGAACACTGGTAAAACGAAGTGTTCGAATCTAGTTTGTTTTGCTCTAAAACGACGTGCCACGTCGAGTTAAGCACGAATACGTGCATTTCACGCAGTTCTGGAGATATTACGTTTTTGAGTTCACACTCACGAACACTGGTAAAACGAAGTGTTCGAATCTAGCTAGTTTTGCTCTAAAACGACGTGGCACGTCGAGTTAAGCACGAATACGTGCATTTCACGCAGTTCTGGAGATATTACGTTTTTGAGTTCACACTCACGAACACTGGTAAAACGAAGTGTTCGAATCTAGCTTGTTTTGTTCTAAAACGACGTGCCACGTCGAGTTAAGCACCAATACGTGCATTTCACGCAGTTCTGGAGATATTACGTTTTTGAGTTCACACTCACGAACACTGGTAAAACGAAGTGTTCGAATCTAGCTTGTTTTGCTCTAAAACGACGTGTCACGTCGAGTTAAGCACGAATACGTGCATTTCACGCAGTTCTGGAGATATTAGGTTTTTGAGTTCCCACTCACGAACACTGGTAAAACGAAGTGTTCGAATCTAGTTTGTTTTGCTCTAAAACGACGTGCCACGTCGAGTTAAGCACGAATACGTGCATTTCAGGCAGTTCTGGAGATATTACGTTTTTGAGTTCACACTCACGAACACTGGTAAAACGAAGTGTTCGAATCTAGCTTGTTTTGCTCTAAAACAACGTGCCACGTCGAGTTAAGCACGAATACGTGCATTTCACGCAGTTCTGGATATATTACGTTTTTGAGTTCACACTCACGAACAATGGTAAAACGAAGTGTTCGAATCTAGCTTGTTTTGCTCTAAAACGACGTGTCACGTCGAGTTAAGCACGAATACGTGCATTTCACGCAGTTCTGGAGATATTACGTTTTTGAGTTCACACTCACGAACACTGGTAAAACGAAGTGTTCGAATCTAGTTTGTTTTGCTCTAAAACGACGTGCCACGTCGAGTTAAGCACGAATACGTGCATTTCAGGCAGTTCTGGAGATATTACGTTTTTGAGTTCACACTCACGAACACTGGTAAAACGAAGTGTTCGAATCTAGCTTGTTTTGCTCTAAAACGACGTGCCACGTCGAGTTAAGCACGAATACGTGCATTTCACGCAGTTGTGGAGATATTACGTTTTTGAGTTCACACTCACGAACACTGGTAAAACGAAGTGTTCGAATCTAGCTTGTTTTGCTCTAAAACGACGTGCCACGTCGAGTTAAGCACGAATACGTGCATTTCACGCAGTTCTGGAGATATTACGTTTTCGAGTTCACACTCACGAACACTGGTAAAACGAAGTGTTCGAATCTAGTTTGTTTTGCTCTAAAACGACGTGCCACGTCGAGTTAAGCACGTATACGTGCATTTCACGCAGTTCTGGAGATATTACGTTTTTGAGTTCACACGAACACTGGTAAAACGAAGTGTTCGAATCTAGCTTGTTTTGCTCTAAAACGACGTGGCACGTCGAGTTAAGCACGAATACGTGCATTTCACGCAGTTCTGGAGATATTACGTTTTTGAGTTCAAACTCACGAACACTGGTAAAACGAAGTGTTCGAATCTAGCTTGTTTTGCTCTAAAACGACGTGCCACGTCGAGTTAAGCACCAATACGTGCATTTCACGCAGTTCTGGAGATATTACGTTTTTGAGTTCACACTCACGAACACTGGTAAAACGAAGTGTTCGAATCTAGCTTGTTTTGCTCTAAAACGACGTGTCACGTCGAGTTAAGCACGAATACGTGCATTTCACGCAGTTCTGGAGATATTACGTTTTTGAGTTCACACTCACGAACACTGGTAAAACGAAGTGTTCGAATCTAGCTTGTTTTGCTCTAAAACAACGTGCCACGTCGAGTTAAGCACGAATACGTGCATTTCACGCAGTTCTGGAGATATTACGTTTTTGAGTTCACACTCACGAACACTGGTAAAACGAAGTGTTCGAATCTGGCTTGTTTTGCTCTAAAACGACGTGCCACGTCGAGTTAAGCACGAATACGTGCATTTCACGCAGTTCTGGAGATATTACGTTTTCGAGTTCACACTCACGAACACTGGTAAAACGAAGTGTTCGAATCTAGTTTGTTTTGCTCTAAAACGACGTGCCACGTCGAGTTAAGCACGAATACGTGCATTTCACGCAGTTCTGGAGATATTACGTTTTTGAGTTCACACTCACGAACACTGGTAAAACGAAGTGTTCGAATCTAGCTAGTTTTGCTCTAAAACGACGTGGCACGTCGAGTTAAGCACGAATACGTGCATTTCACGCAGTTCTGGAGATATTACGTTTTTGAGTTCACACTCACGAACACTGGTAAAACGAAGTGTTCGAATCTAGCTTGTTTTGCTCTAAAACGACGTGCCACGTCGAGTTAAGCACCAATACGTGCATTTCACGCAGTTCTGGAGATATTACGTTTTTGAGTTCACACTCACGAACACTGGTAAAACGAAGTGTTCGAATCTAGCTTGTTTTGCTCTAAAACGACGTGTCACGTCGAGTTAAGCACGAATACGTGCATTTCACGCAGTTCTGGAGATATTACGTTTTCGAGTTCACACTCACGAACACTGGTAAAACGAAGTGTTCGAATCTAGTTTGTTTTGCTCTAAAACGACGTGCCACGTCGAGTTAAGCACGAATACGTGCATTTCACGCAGTTCTGGAGATATTACGTTTTTGAGTTCACACTCACGAACACTGGTAAAACGAAGTGTTCGAATCTAGCTAGTTTTGCTCTAAAACGACGTGGCACGTCGAGTTAAGCACGAATACGTGCATTTCACGCAGTTCTGGAGATATTACGTTTTTGAGTTCACACTCACGAACACTGGTAAAACGAAGTGTTCGAATCTAGCTTGTTTTGCTCTAAAACGACGTGCCACGTCGAGTTAAGCACCAATACGTGCATTTCACGCAGTTCTGGAGATATTACGTTTTTGAGTTCACACTCACGAAGACTGGTAAAACGAAGTGTTCGAATCTAGCTTGTTTTGCTCTAAAACGACGTGTCACGTCGAGTTAAGCACGAATACGTGCATTTCACGCAGTTCTGGAGATATTAGGTTTTTGAGTTCCCACTCACGAACACTGGTAAAACGAAGTGTTCGAATCTAGTTTGTTTTGCTCTAAAACGACGTGCCACGTCGAGTTAAGCACGAATACGTGCATTTCAGGCAGTTCTGGAGATATTACGTTTTTGAGTTCACACTCACGAACACTGGTAAAACGAAGTGTTCGAATCTAGCTTGTTTTGCTCTAAAACAACGTGCCACGTCGAGTTAAGCACGAATACGTGCATTTCACGCAGTTCTGGATATATTACGTTTTTGAGTTCACACTCACGAACACTGGTAAAACGAAGTGTTCGAATCTAGCTTGTTTTGCTCTAAAACGACGTGGCACGTCGAGTTAAGCACGAATACGTGCATTTCACGCAGTTCTGGAGATATTACGTTTTTGAGTTCACACTCACGAACACTGGTAAAGCGAAGTGTTCGAATCTAGCTTGTTTTGCTCTAAAACGACGTGCCACGTCGAGTTAAGCACCAATACGTGCATTTCACGCAGTTCTGGAGATATTACGTTTTTGAGTTCACACTCACGAACACTGGTAAAACGAAGTGTTCGAATCTAGCTTGTTTTGCTCTAAAACGACGTGTCACGTCGAGTTAAGCACGAATACGTGCATTTCACGCAGTTCTGGAGATATTACGTTTTTGAGTTCACACTCACGAACACTGGTAAAACGAAGTGTTCGAATCTAGTTTGTTTTGCTCTAAAACGACGTGCCACGTCGAGTTAAGCACGAATACGTGCATTTCAGGCAGTTCTGGAGATATTACGTTTTTGAGTTCACACTCACGAACACTGGTAAAACGAAGTGTTCGAATCTAGCTTGTTTTGCTCTAAAACGACGTGCCACGTCGAGTTAAGCACGAATACGTGCATTTCACGCAGTTCTGGAGATATTACGTTTTTGAGTTCACACTCACGAACACTGGTAAAACGAAGTGTTCGAATCTAGCTTGTTTTGCTCTAAAACGACGTGCCACGTCGAGTTAAGCACGTATACGTGCATTTCACGCAGTTCTGGAGATATTACGTTTTTGAGTTCACACGAACACTGGTAAAACGAAGTGTTCGAATCTAGCTTGTTTTGCTCTAAAACGACGTGGCACGTCGAGTTAAGCACGAATACGTGCATTTCACGCAGTTCTGGAGATATTACGTTTTTGAGTTCACACTCACGAACACTGGTAAAACGAAGTGTTCGAATCTAGCTTGTTTTGCTCTAAAACGACGTGCCACGTCGAGTTAAGCACCAATACGTGCATTTCACGCAGTTCTGGAGATATTACGTTTTTGAGTTCACACTCACGAACACTGGTAAAACGAAGTGTTCGAATCTAGCTTGTTTTGCTCTAAAACGACGTGTCACGTCGAGTTAAGCACGAATACGTGCATTTCACGCAGTTCTGGAGATATTACGTTTTTGAGTTCACACTCACGAACACTGGTAAAACGAAGTGTTCGAATCTAGTTTGTTTTGCTCTAAAACGACGTGCCACGTCGAGTTAAGCACGAATACGTGCATTTCAGGCAGTTCTGGAGATATTACGTTTTTGAGTTCACACTCACGAACACTGGTAAAACGAAGTGTTCGAATCTAGCTTGTTTTGCTCTAAAACGACGTGCCACGTCGAGTTAAGCACGAATACGTGCATTTCACGCAGTTCTGGAGATATTACGTTTTTGAGTTCACACTCACGAACACTGGTAAAACGAAGTGTTCGAATCTAGCTTGTTTTGCTCTAAAACGACGTGCCACGTCGAGTTAAGCACGAATACGTGCATTTCACGCAGTTCTGGAGATATTACGTTTTCGAGTTCACACTCACGAACACTGGTAAAACGAAGTGTTCGAATCTAGTTTGTTTTGCTCTAAAACGACGTGCCACGTCGAGTTAAGCACGTACGTCGAGGTAAGCACGAACTGCATTTCACGCAGTTCTGGAGATATTACGTTTTTGAGTTCACACGAACAATGGTAAAACGAAGTGTTCGAATCTAGCTTGTTTTGCTCTAAAACGACGTGGCACGTCGAGTTAAGCACGAATACGTGCATTTCACGCAGTTCTGGAGATATTACGTTTTTGAGTTCAAACTCACGAACACTGGTAAAACGAAGTGTTCGAATCTAGCTTGTTTTGCTCTAAAACGACGTGCCACGTCGAGTTAAGCACCAATACGTGCATTTCACGCAGTTCTGGAGATATTACGTTTTTGAGTTCACACTCACGAACACTGGTAAAACGAAGTGTTCGAATCTAGCTTGTTTTGCTCTAAAACGACGTGTCACGTCGAGTTAAGCACGAATACGTGCATTTCACGCAGTTCTGGAGATATTACGTTTTTGAGTTCACACTCACGAACACTGGTAAAACGAAGTGTTCGAATCTAGCTTGTTTTGCTCTAAAACGACGTGCCACGTCGAGTTAAGCACGAATACGTGCATTTCACGCAGTTCTGGAGATATTACGTTTTTGAGTTCACACTCACGAACACTGGTAAAACGAAGTGTTCGAATCTGGCTTGTTTTGCTCTAAAACGACGTGCCACGTCGAGTTAAGCACGAATACGTGCATTTCACGCAGTTCTGGAGATATTACGTTTTCGAGTTCACACTCACGAACACTGGTAAAACGAAGTGTTCGAATCTAGTTTGTTTTGCTCTAAAACGACGTGCCACGTCGAGTTAAGCACGAATACGTGCATTTCACGCAGTTCTGGAGATATTACGTTTTTGAGTTCACACTCACGAACACTGGTAAAACGAAGTGTTCGAATCTAGCTAGTTTTGCTCTAAAACGACGTGGCACGTCGAGTTAAGCACGAATACGTGCATTTCACGCAGTTCTGGAGATATTACGTTTTTGAGTTCACACTCACGAACACTGGTAAAACGAAGTGTTCGAATCTAGCTTGTTTTGCTCTAAAACGACGTGTCACGTCGAGTTAAGCACGAATACGTGCATTTCACGCAGTTCTGGAGATATTAGGTTTTTGAGTTCCCACTCACGAACACTGGTAAAACGAAGTGTTCGAATCTAGTTTGTTTTGCTCTAAAACGACGTGCCACGTCGAGTTAAGCACGAATACGTGCATTTCAGGCAGTTCTGGAGATATTACGTTTTTGAGTTCACACTCACGAACACTGGTAAAACGAAGTGTTCGAATCTAGCTTGTTTTGCTCTAAAACAACGTGCCACGTCGAGTTAAGCACGAATACGTGCATTTCACGCAGTTCTGGATATATTACGTTTTTGAGTTCACACTCACGAACAATGGTAAAACGAAGTGTTCGAATCTAGCTTGTTTTGCTCTAAAACGACGCGTCGAGTTAAGCACGAATACGTGCATTTCACGCAGTTCTGGAGATATTACGTTTTCGAGTTCACACTCACGAACACTGGTAAAACGAAGTGTTCGAATCTAGTTTGTTTTCCTCTAAAACGACGTGCCACGTCGAGTTAAGCACGAATACGTGCATTTCACGCAGTTTCTGGAGATATTACCTTTTTGAGTTCACACTCACGAACACTGGTAAAACGAAGTGTTCGAATCTAGCTTGTTTTGCTCTAAAACGACGTGCCACGTCGAGTTAAGCACGAATACGTGCATTTCACGCAGTTCTGGAGATATTACGTTTTCGAGTTCACACTCACGAACACTGGTAAAACGAAGTGTTCGAATCTAGTTTGTTTTGCTCTAAAACGACGTGCCACGTCGAGTTAAGCACGAATACGTGCATTTCACGCAGTTCTGGAGATATTACCTTTTTGAGTTCACACTCACGAACACTGGTAAAACGAAGTGTTCGAATCTAGCTTGTTTTGCTCTAAAACGACGTGCCACGTCGAGTTAAGCACGAATACGTGCATTTCACGCAGTTCTGGAGATATTACGTTTTCGAGTTCACACTCACGAACACTGGTAAAACGAAGTGTTCGAATCTAGTTTGTTTTCCTCTAAAACGACGTGCCACGTCGAGTTAAGCACGAATACGTGCATTTCACGCAGTTCTGGAGATATTACGTTTTCGAGTTCACACTCACGAACACTGGTAAAACGAAGTGTTCGAATCTAGTTTGTTTTCCTCTAAAACGACGTGCCACGTCGAGTTAAGCACGAATACGTGCATTTCACGCAGTTCTGGAGATATTACCTTTTTGAGTTCACACTCACGAACACTGGTAAAACGAATTGTTCGAATCTAGTTCGTTTTGCTCTAAAACGACGTGCCACGTCGAGTTAAGCACGAATACGTGCATTTCACACAGTTCTGGAGATATTACGTTTTCGAGTTCACACTCACGAACACTGGTAAAACGAAGTGTTCGAATCTAGCTTGTTTTGCTCTAAAACGACGTGCCACGTCGAGTTAAGCACGAATACGTGCATTTCACGCAGTTCTGGAGATATTACGTTTTCGAGTTCACACTCACGAACACTGGTAAAACGAAGTGTTCGAATCTAGTTTGTTTTGCTCTAAAACGACGTGCCACGTCGAGTTAAGCACGAATACGTGCATTTCACGCAGTTCTGGAGATATTACGTTTTTGAGTTCACACTCACGAACACTGGTAAAACTAAGTGTTCGAATCTAGTTTGTTTTGCTCTAAAACGACGTGCCACGTCGAGTTAAGCACGAATACGTGCATTTCACGCAGTTCTGGAGATATTACGTTTTTGAGTTCACACTCACGAACACTGGTAAAACGAAGTGTTCGAATCTAGCTAGTTTTGCTCTAAAACGACGTGCCACGTCGAGTTAAGCACGAATACGTGCATTTCACGCAGTTCTGGAGATATTACGTTTTCGAGTTCACACTCACGAACACTGGAAAAACGAAGTGTTCGAATCTAGTTTGTTTTGCTCTAAAACGACGTGCCACGTCGAGTTAAGCACGAATACGTGCATTTCACGCAGTTCTGGAGATATTACCTTTTTGAGTTCACACTCACCAACACTGGTAAAACGAATTGTTCGAATCTAGTTCGTTTTGCTCTAAAACGACGTGCCACGTCGAGTTAAGCACGAATACGTGCATTTCACACAGTTCTGGAGATATTACGTTTTCGAGTTCACACTCACGAACACTGGTAAAACGAAGTGTTCGAATCTTGTTTGTTTTGCTCTAAAACGACGTGCCACGTCGAGTTAAGCACGAATACGTGCATTTCACGCAGTTCTGGAGATATTACGTTTTCGAGTTCACACTCACGAACACTGGTAAAACGAAGTGTTCGAATCTAGTTTGTTTTCCTCTAAAACGACGTGCCACGTCGAGTTAAGCACGAATACGTGCATTTCACGCAGTTCTGGAGATATTACGTTTTCGAGTTCACACTCACGAACACTGGAAAAACGAAGTGTTCGAATCTAGTTTGTTTTGCTCTAAAACGACGTGCCACGTCGAGTTAAGCACGAATACGTGCATTTCACGCAGTTCTGGAGATATTACCTTTTTGAGTTCACACTCACCAACACTGGTAAAACGAATTGTTCGAATCTAGTTCGTTTTGCTCTAAAACGACGTGCCACGTCGAGTTAAGCACGAATACGTGCATTTCACACAGTTCTGGAGATATTACGTTTTCGAGTTCACACTCACGAACACTGGTAAAACGAAGTGTTCGAATCTTGTTTGTTTTGCTCTAAAACGACGTGCCACGTCGAGTTAAGCACGAATACGTGCATTTCACGCAGTTCTGGAGATATTACGTTTTCGAGTTCACACTCACGAACACTGGTAAAACGAAGTGTTCGAATCTAGTTTGTTTTCCTCTAAAACGACGTGCCACGTCGAGTTAAGCACGAATACGTGCATTTCACGCAGTTCTGGAGATATTACGTTTTCGAGTTCACACTCACGAACACTGGTAAAACGAAGTGTTCGAATCTAGTTTGTTTTGCTCTAAAACGACGTGCCACGTCGAGTTAAGCACGAATACGTGCATTTCACGCAGTTCTGGAGATATTACGTTTTCGAGTTCACACTCACGAACACTGGTAAAACGAATTGTTCGAATCTAGTTCGTTTTGCTCTAAAACGACGTGCCACGTCGAGTTAAGCACGAATACGTGCATTTCACGCAGTTCTGGAGATATTACGTTTTCGAGTTCACACTCACGAACACTGGTAAAACGAAGTGTTCGAATCTAGTTTGTTTTCCTCTAAAACGACGTGCCACGTCGAGTTAAGCACGAATACGTGCATTTCACGCAGTTCTGGAGATATTACCTTTTTGAGTTCACACTCACGAACACTGGTAAAACGAAGTGTTCGAATCTAGCTTGTTTTGCTCTAAAACGACGTGCCACGTCGAGTTAAGCACGAATACGTGCATTTCACGCAGTTCTGGAGATATTACGTTTTCGAGTTCACACTCACGAACACTGGTAAAACGAAGTGTTCGAATCTAGTTTGTTTTGCTCTAAAACGACGTGCCACGTCGAGTTAAGCACGAATACGTGCATTTCACGCAGTTCTGGAGATATTACGTTTTCGAGTTCACACTCACGAACACTGGTAAAACGAAGTGTTCGAATCTAGTTTGTTTTGCTCTAAAACGACGTGCCACGTCGAGTTAAGCACGAATACGTGCATTTCACGCAGTTCTGGAGATATTACGTTTTTGAGTTCACACTCACGAACACTGGTAAAACTGTGTTCGAATCTAGTTTGTTTTGCTCTAAAACGACGTGCCACGTCGAGTTAAGCACGAATACGTGCATTTCACGCAGTTCTGGAGATATTACGTTTTTGAGTTCACACTCACGAACACTGGTAAAACGAAGTGTTCGAATCTAGCTTGTTTTGCTCTAAAACGACGTGCCACGTCGAGTTAAGCACGAATACGTGCATTTCACGCAGTTCTGGAGATATTACGTTTTCGAGTTCACACTCACGAACACTGGTAAAACGAATTGTTCGAATGTAGTTCGTTTTGCTCTAAAACGACGTGCCACGTCGAGTTAAGCACGAATACGTGCATTTCACGCAGTTCTGGAGATATTACGTTTTCGAGTTCACACTCACGAACACTGGTAAAACGAAGTGTTCGAATCTAGTTTGTTTTGCTCTAAAACGACGTGCCACGTCGAGTTAAGCACGAATACGTGCATTTCACGCAGTTCTGGAGATATTACGTTTTCGAGTTCACACTCACGAACACTGGTAAAACGAATTGTTCGAATGCTAGTTCGTTTTGCTCTAAAACGACGTGCCACGTCGAGTTAAGCACGAATACGTGCATTTCACGCAGTTCTGGAGATATTACGTTTTCGAGTTCACACTCACGAACACTGGTAAAACGAAGTGTTCGAATCTAGTTTGTTTTGCTCTAAAACGACGTGCCACGTCGAGTTAAGCACGAATACGTGCATTTCACGCAGTTCTGGAGATATTACGTTTTCGAGTTCACACTCACGAACACTGGTAAAACGAAGTGTTCGAATCTAGCTTGTTTTGCTCTAAAACGACGTGCCACGTCGAGTTAAGCACGAATACGTGCATTTCACGCAGTTCTGGAGATATTACGTTTTCGAGTTCACACTCACGAACACTGGTAAAACGAAGTGTTCGAATCTAGTTTGTTTTGCTCTAAAACGACGTGCCACGTCGAGTTAAGCACGAATACGTGCATTTCACGCAGTTCTGGAGATATTACGTTTTCGAGTTCACACTCACGAACACTGGTAAAACGAAGTGTTCGAATCTAGTTTGTTTTGCTCTAAAACGACGTGCCACGTCGAGTTAAGCACGAATACGTGCATTTCACGCAGTTCTGGAGATATTACGTTTTTGAGTTCACACTCACGAACACTGGTAAAACGAATTGTTCGAATGTAGTTCGTTTTGCTCTAAAACGACGTGCCACGTCGAGTTAAGCACGAATACGTGCATTTCACGCAGTTCTGGAGATATTACGTTTTCGAGTTCACACTCACGAACACTGGTAAAACGAAGTGTTCGAATCTAGTTTGTTTTGCTCTAAAACGACGTGCCACGTCGAGTTAAGCACGAATACGTGCATTTCACGCAGTTCTGGAGATATTACGTTTTCGAGTTCACACTCACGAACACTGGTAAAACGAATTGTTCGAATGTAGTTCGTTTTGCTCTAAAACGACGTGCCACGTCGAGTTAAGCACGAATACGTGCATTTCACGCAGTTCTGGAGATATTACGTTTTCGAGTTCACACTCACGAACACTGGTAAAACGAAGTGTTCGAATCTAGTTTGTTTTCCTCTAAAACGACGTGCCACGTCGAGTTAAGCACGAATACGTGCATTTCACGCAGTTCTGGAGATATTACCTTTTTGAGTTCACACTCACGAACACTGGTAAAACGAAGTGTTCGAATCTAGCTTGTTTTGCTCTAAAACGACGTGCCACGTCGAGTTAAGCACGAATACGTGCATTTCACGCAGTTCTGGAGATATTACGTTTTCGAGTTCACACTCACGAACACTGGTAAAACGAAGTGTTCGAATCTAGTTTGTTTTGCTCTAAAACGACGTGCCACGTCGAGTTAAGCACGAATACGTGCATTTCACGCAGTTCTGGAGATATTACGTTTTCGAGTTCACACTCACGAACACTGGTAAAACGAAGTGTTCGAATCTAGTTTGTTTTGCTCTAAAACGACGTGCCACGTCGAGTTAAGCACGAATACGTGCATTTCACGCAGTTCTGGAGATATTACGTTTTTGAGTTCACACTCACGAACACTGGTAAAACGAAGTGTTCGAATCTAGCTTGTTTTGCTCTAAAACGACGTGCCACGTCGAGTTAAGCACGAATACGTGCATTTCACGCAGTTCTGGAGATATTACGTTTTCGAGTTCACACTCACGAACACTGGAAAAACGAAGTGTTCGAATCTAGTTTGTTTTGCTCTAAAACGACGTGCCACGTCGAGTTAAGCACGAATACGTGCATTTCAGGCAGTTCTGGAGATATTACGTTTTTGAGTTCACACTCACGAACACTGGTAAAACGAAGTGTTCGAATCTAGTTTGTTTTCCTCTAAAACGACGTGCCACGTCGAGTTAAGCACGAATGCGTGCATTTCACGCAGTTCTGGAGATATTACGTTTTCGAGTTCACACTCACGAACACTGGTAAAACGAAGTGTTCGAATCTAGTTTGTTTTCCTCTAAAACGACGTGCCACGTCGAGTTAAGCACGAATACGTGCATTTCACGCAGTTCTGGAGATATTACCTTTTTGAGTTCACACTCACGAACACTGGTAAAACGAATTGTTCGAATCTAGTTCGTTTTGCTCTAAAACGACGTGCCACGTCGAGTTAAGCACGAATACGTGCATTTCACACAGTTCTGGAGATATTACGTTTTCGAGTTCACACTCACGAACACTGGTAAAACGAAGTGTTCGAATCTAGCTTGTTTTGCTCTAAAACGACGTGCCACGTCGAGTTAAGCACGAATACGTGCATTTCACGCAGTTCTGGAGATATTACGTTTTCGAGTTCACACTCACGAACACTGGTAAAACGAAGTGTTCGAATCTAGTTTGTTTTGCTCTAAAACGACGTGCCACGTCGAGTTAAGCACGAATACGTGCATTTCACGCAGTTCTGGAGATATTACGTTTTTGAGTTCACACTCACGAACACTGGTAAAACTAAGTGTTCGAATCTAGTTTGTTTTGCTCTAAAACGACGTGCCACGTCGAGTTAAGCACGAATACGTGCATTTCACGCAGTTCTGGAGATATTACGTTTTTGAGTTCACACTCACGAACACTGGTAAAACGAAGTGTTCGAATCTAGCTTGTTTTGCTCTAAAACGACGTGCCACGTCGAGTTAAGCACGAATACGTGCATTTCACGCAGTTCTGGAGATATTACGTTTTCGAGTTCACACTCACGAACACTGGAAAAACGAAGTGTTCGAATCTAGTTTGTTTTGCTCTAAAACGACGTGCCACGTCGAGTTAAGCACGAATACGTGCATTTCACGCAGTTCTGGAGATATTACCTTTTTGAGTTCACACTCACCAACACTGGTAAAACGAATTGTTCGAATCTAGTTCGTTTTGCTCTAAAACGACGTGCCACGTCGAGTTAAGCACGAATACGTGCATTTCACACAGTTCTGGAGATATTACGTTTTCGAGTTCACACTCACGAACACTGGTAAAACGAAGTGTTCGAATCTTGTTTGTTTTGCTCTAAAACGACGTGCCACGTCGAGTTAAGCACGAATACGTGCATTTCACGCAGTTCTGGAGATATTACGTTTTCGAGTTCACACTCACGAACACTGGTAAAACGAAGTGTTCGAATCTAGTTTGTTTTCCTCTAAAACGACGTGCCACGTCGAGTTAAGCACGAATACGTGCATTTCACGCAGTTCTGGAGATATTACGTTTTCGAGTTCACACTCACGAACACTGGAAAAACGAAGTGTTCGAATCTAGTTTGTTTTGCTCTAAAACGACGTGCCACGTCGAGTTAAGCACGAATACGTGCATTTCACGCAGTTCTGGAGATATTACCTTTTTGAGTTCACACTCACCAACACTGGTAAAACGAATTGTTCGAATCTAGTTCGTTTTGCTCTAAAACGACGTGCCACGTCGAGTTAAGCACGAATACGTGCATTTCACACAGTTCTGGAGATATTACGTTTTCGAGTTCACACTCACGAACACTGGTAAAACGAAGTGTTCGAATCTTGTTTGTTTTGCTCTAAAACGACGTGCCACGTCGAGTTAAGCACGAATACGTGCATTTCACGCAGTTCTGGAGATATTACGTTTTTGAGTTCACACTCACGAACACTGGTAAAACGAAGTGTTCGAATCTAGCTAGTTTTGCTCTAAAACGACGTGCCACGTCGAGTTAAGCACGAATACGTGCATTTCACGCAGTTCTGGAGATATTACGTTTTCGAGTTCACACTCACGAACACTGGAAAAACGAAGTGTTCGAATCTAGTTTGTTTTGCTCTAAAACGACGTGCCACGTCGAGTTAAGCACGAATACGTGCATTTCACGCAGTTCTGGAGATATTACCTTTTTGAGTTCACACTCACCAACACTGGTAAAACGAATTGTTCGAATCTAGTTCGTTTTGCTCTAAAACGACGTGCCACGTCGAGTTAAGCACGAATACGTGCATTTCACACAGTTCTGGAGATATTACGTTTTCGAGTTCACACTCACGAACACTGGTAAAACGAAGTGTTCGAATCTTGTTTGTTTTGCTCTAAAACGACGTGCCACGTCGAGTTAAGCACGAATACGTGCATTTCACGCAGTTCTGGAGATATTACGTTTTCGAGTTCACACTCACGAACACTGGTAAAACGAAGTGTTCGAATCTAGTTTGTTTTCCTCTAAAACGACGTGCCACGTCGAGTTAAGCACGAATACGTGCATTTCACGCAGTTCTGGAGATATTACGTTTTCGAGTTCACACTCACGAACACTGGAAAAACGAAGTGTTCGAATCTAGTTTGTTTTGCTCTAAAACGACGTGCCACGTCGAGTTAAGCACGAATACGTGCATTTCACGCAGTTCTGGAGATATTACCTTTTTGAGTTCACACTCACCAACACTGGTAAAACGAATTGTTCGAATCTAGTTCGTTTTGCTCTAAAACGACGTGCCACGTCGAGTTAAGCACGAATACGTGCATTTCACACAGTTCTGGAGATATTACGTTTTCGAGTTCACACTCACGAACACTGGTAAAACGAAGTGTTCGAATCTTGTTTGTTTTGCTCTAAAACGACGTGCCACGTCGAGTTAAGCACGAATACGTGCATTTCACGCAGTTCTGGAGATATTACGTTTTCGAGTTCACACTCACGAACACTGGTAAAACGAAGTGTTCGAATCTAGTTTGTTTTCCTCTAAAACGACGTGCCACGTCGAGTTAAGCACGAATACGTGCATTTCACGCAGTTCTGGAGATATTACGTTTTCGAGTTCACACTCACGAACACTGGTAAAACGAAGTGTTCGAATCTAGTTTGTTTTGCTCTAAAACGACGTGCCACGTCGAGTTAAGCACGAATACGTGCATTTCACGCAGTTCTGGAGATATTACGTTTTCGAGTTCACACTCACGAACACTGGTAAAACGAATTGTTCGAATCTAGTTCGTTTTGCTCTAAAACGACGTGCCACGTCGAGTTAAGCACGAATACGTGCATTTCACGCAGTTCTGGAGATATTACGTTTTCGAGTTCACACTCACGAACACTGGTAAAACGAAGTGTTCGAATCTAGTTTGTTTTCCTCTAAAACGACGTGCCACGTCGAGTTAAGCACGAATACGTGCATTTCACGCAGTTCTGGAGATATTACCTTTTTGAGTTCACACTCACGAACACTGGTAAAACGAAGTGTTCGAATCTAGCTTGTTTTGCTCTAAAACGACGTGCCACGTCGAGTTAAGCACGAATACGTGCATTTCACGCAGTTCTGGAGATATTACGTTTTCGAGTTCACACTCACGAACACTGGTAAAACGAAGTGTTCGAATCTAGTTTGTTTTGCTCTAAAACGACGTGCCACGTCGAGTTAAGCACGAATACGTGCATTTCACGCAGTTCTGGAGATATTACGTTTTCGAGTTCACACTCACGAACACTGGTAAAACGAAGTGTTCGAATCTAGTTTGTTTTGCTCTAAAACGACGTGCCACGTCGAGTTAAGCACGAATACGTGCATTTCACGCAGTTCTGGAGATATTACGTTTTTGAGTTCACACTCACGAACACTGGTAAAACTGTGTTCGAATCTAGTTTGTTTTGCTCTAAAACGACGTGCCACGTCGAGTTAAGCACGAATACGTGCATTTCACGCAGTTCTGGAGATATTACGTTTTTGAGTTCACACTCACGAACACTGGTAAAACGAAGTGTTCGAATCTAGCTTGTTTTGCTCTAAAACGACGTGCCACGTCGAGTTAAGCACGAATACGTGCATTTCACGCAGTTCTGGAGATATTACGTTTTCGAGTTCACACTCACGAACACTGGTAAAACGAATTGTTCGAATGTAGTTCGTTTTGCTCTAAAACGACGTGCCACGTCGAGTTAAGCACGAATACGTGCATTTCACGCAGTTCTGGAGATATTACGTTTTCGAGTTCACACTCACGAACACTGGTAAAACGAAGTGTTCGAATCTAGTTTGTTTTGCTCTAAAACGACGTGCCACGTCGAGTTAAGCACGAATACGTGCATTTCACGCAGTTCTGGAGATATTACGTTTTCGAGTTCACACTCACGAACACTGGTAAAACGAATTGTTCGAATGTAGTTCGTTTTGCTCTAAAACGACGTGCCACGTCGAGTTAAGCACGAATACGTGCATTTCACGCAGTTCTGGAGATATTACGTTTTCGAGTTCACACTCACGAACACTGGTAAAACGAAGTGTTCGAATCTAGTTTGTTTTGCTCTAAAACGACGTGCCACGTCGAGTTAAGCACGAATACGTGCATTTCACGCAGTTCTGGAGATATTACGTTTTCGAGTTCACACTCACGAACACTGGTAAAACGAAGTGTTCGAATCTAGCTTGTTTTGCTCTAAAACGACGTGCCACGTCGAGTTAAGCACGAATACGTGCATTTCACGCAGTTCTGGAGATATTACGTTTTCGAGTTCACACTCACGAACACTGGTAAAACGAAGTGTTCGAATCTAGTTTGTTTTGCTCTAAAACGACGTGCCACGTCGAGTTAAGCACGAATACGTGCATTTCACGCAGTTCTGGAGATATTACGTTTTCGAGTTCACACTCACGAACACTGGTAAAACGAAGTGTTCGAATCTAGTTTGTTTTGCTCTAAAACGACGTGCCACGTCGAGTTAAGCACGAATACGTGCATTTCACGCAGTTCTGGAGATATTACGTTTTTGAGTTCACACTCACGAACACTGGTAAAACGAATTGTTCGAATGTAGTTCGTTTTGCTCTAAAACGACGTGCCACGTCGAGTTAAGCACGAATACGTGCATTTCACGCAGTTCTGGAGATATTACGTTTTCGAGTTCACACTCACGAACACTGGTAAAACGAAGTGTTCGAATCTAGTTTGTTTTGCTCTAAAACGACGTGCCACGTCGAGTTAAGCACGAATACGTGCATTTCACGCAGTTCTGGAGATATTACGTTTTCGAGTTCACACTCACGAACACTGGTAAAACGAATTGTTCGAATGTAGTTCGTTTTGCTCTAAAACGACGTGCCACGTCGAGTTAAGCACGAATACGTGCATTTCACGCAGTTCTGGAGATATTACGTTTTCGAGTTCACACTCACGAACACTGGTAAAACGAAGTGTTCGAATCTAGTTTGTTTTCCTCTAAAACGACGTGCCACGTCGAGTTAAGCACGAATACGTGCATTTCACGCAGTTCTGGAGATATTACCTTTTTGAGTTCACACTCACGAACACTGGTAAAACGAAGTGTTCGAATCTAGCTTGTTTTGCTCTAAAACGACGTGCCACGTCGAGTTAAGCACGAATACGTGCATTTCACGCAGTTCTGGAGATATTACGTTTTCGAGTTCACACTCACGAACACTGGTAAAACGAAGTGTTCGAATCTAGTTTGTTTTGCTCTAAAACGACGTGCCACGTCGAGTTAAGCACGAATACGTGCATTTCACGCAGTTCTGGAGATATTACGTTTTCGAGTTCACACTCACGAACACTGGTAAAACGAAGTGTTCGAATCTAGTTTGTTTTGCTCTAAAACGACGTGCCACGTCGAGTTAAGCACGAATACGTGCATTTCACGCAGTTCTGGAGATATTACGTTTTTGAGTTCACACTCACGAACACTGGTAAAACGAAGTGTTCGAATCTAGCTTGTTTTGCTCTAAAACGACGTGCCACGTCGAGTTAAGCACGAATACGTGCATTTCACGCAGTTCTGGAGATATTACGTTTTCGAGTTCACACTCACGAACACTGGAAAAACGAAGTGTTCGAATCTAGTTTGTTTTGCTCTAAAACGACGTGCCACGTCGAGTTAAGCACGAATACGTGCATTTCAGGCAGTTCTGGAGATATTACGTTTTTGAGTTCACACTCACGAACACTGGTAAAACGAAGTGTTCGAATCTAGTTTGTTTTCCTCTAAAACGACGTGCCACGTCGAGTTAAGCACGAATGCGTGCATTTCACGCAGTTCTGGAGATATTACGTTTTCGAGTTCACACTCACGAACACTGGTAAAACGAAGTGTTCGAATCTAGTTTGTTTTCCTCTAAAACGACGTGCCACGTCGAGTTAAGCACGAATACGTGCATTTCACGCAGTTCTGGAGATATTACCGTTTTGAGTTCACACTCACGAACACTGGTAAAACGAAGTGTTCGAATCTAGTTCGTTTTGCTCTAAAACGACGTGCCACGTCGAGTTAAGCACGAATACGTGCATTTCACACAGTTCTGGAGATATTACGTTTTCGAGTTCACACTCACGAACACTGGTAAAACGAAGTGTTCGAATCTAGCTTGTTTTGCTCTAAAACGACGTGCCACGTCGAGTTAAGCACGAATACGTGCATTTCACGCAGTTCTGGAGATATTACGTTTTCGAGTTCACACTCACGAACACTGGTAAAACGAAGTGTTCGAATCTAGTTTGTTTTGCTCTAAAACGACGTGCCACGTCGAGTTAAGCACGAATACGTGCATTTCACGCAGTTCTGGAGATATTACGTTTTTGAGTTCACACTCACGAACACTGGTAAAACTAAGTGTTCGAATCTAGTTTGTTTTGCTCTAAAACGACGTGCCACGTCGAGTTAAGCACGAATACGTGCATTTCACGCAGTTCTGGAGATATTACGTTTTTGAGTTCACACTCACGAACACTGGTAAAACGAAGTGTTCGAATCTAGCTTGTTTTGCTCTAAAACGACGTGCCACGTCGAGTTAAGCACGAATACGTGCATTTCACGCAGTTCTGGAGATATTACGTTTTCGAGTTCACACTCACGAACACTGGAAAAACGAAGTGTTCGAATCTAGTTTGTTTTGCTCTAAAACGACGTGCCACGTCGAGTTAAGCACGAATACGTGCATTTCACGCAGTTCTGGAGATATTACCTTTTTGAGTTCACACTCACCAACACTGGTAAAACGAATTGTTCGAATCTAGTTCGTTTTGCTCTAAAACGACGTGCCACGTCGAGTTAAGCACGAATACGTGCATTTCACACAGTTCTGGAGATATTACGTTTTCGAGTTCACACTCACGAACACTGGTAAAACGAAGTGTTCGAATCTTGTTTGTTTTGCTCTAAAACGACGTGCCACGTCGAGTTAAGCACGAATACGTGCATTTCACGCAGTTCTGGAGATATTACGTTTTCGAGTTCACACTCACGAACACTGGTAAAACGAAGTGTTCGAATCTAGTTTGTTTTCCTCTAAAACGACGTGCCACGTCGAGTTAAGCACGAATACGTGCATTTCACGCAGTTCTGGAGATATTACGTTTTCGAGTTCACACTCACGAACACTGGAAAAACGAAGTGTTCGAATCTAGTTTGTTTTGCTCTAAAACGACGTGCCACGTCGAGTTAAGCACGAATACGTGCATTTCACGCAGTTCTGGAGATATTACCTTTTTGAGTTCACACTCACCAACACTGGTAAAACGAATTGTTCGAATCTAGTTCGTTTTGCTCTAAAACGACGTGCCACGTCGAGTTAAGCACGAATACGTGCATTTCACACAGTTCTGGAGATATTACGTTTTCGAGTTCACACTCACGAACACTGGTAAAACGAAGTGTTCGAATCTTGTTTGTTTTGCTCTAAAACGACGTGCCACGTCGAGTTAAGCACGAATACGTGCATTTCACGCAGTTCTGGAGATATTACGTTTTCGAGTTCACACTCACGAACACTGGTAAAACGAAGTGTTCGAATCTAGTTTGTTTTCCTCTAAAACGACGTGCCACGTCGAGTTAAGCACGAATACGTGCATTTCACGCAGTTCTGGAGATATTACGTTTTCGAGTTCACACTCACGAACACTGGTAAAACGAAGTGTTCGAATCTAGTTTGTTTTGCTCTAAAACGACGTGCCACGTCGAGTTAAGCACGAATACGTGCATTTCACGCAGTTCTGGAGATATTACGTTTTCGAGTTCACACTCACGAACACTGGTAAAACGAATTGTTCGAATCTAGTTCGTTTTGCTCTAAAACGACGTGCCACGTCGAGTTAAGCACGAATACGTGCATTTCACGCAGTTCTGGAGATATTACGTTTTCGAGTTCACACTCACGAACACTGGTAAAACGAAGTGTTCGAATCTAGTTTGTTTTCCTCTAAAACGACGTGCCACGTCGAGTTAAGCACGAATACGTGCATTTCACGCAGTTCTGGAGATATTACCTTTTTGAGTTCACACTCACGAACACTGGTAAAACGAAGTGTTCGAATCTAGCTTGTTTTGCTCTAAAACGACGTGCCACGTCGAGTTAAGCACGAATACGTGCATTTCACGCAGTTCTGGAGATATTACGTTTTCGAGTTCACACTCACGAACACTGGTAAAACGAAGTGTTCGAATCTAGTTTGTTTTGCTCTAAAACGACGTGCCACGTCGAGTTAAGCACGAATACGTGCATTTCACGCAGTTCTGGAGATATTACGTTTTCGAGTTCACACTCACGAACACTGGTAAAACGAAGTGTTCGAATCTAGTTTGTTTTGCTCTAAAACGACGTGCCACGTCGAGTTAAGCACGAATACGTGCATTTCACGCAGTTCTGGAGATATTACGTTTTTGAGTTCACACTCACGAACACTGGTAAAACTGTGTTCGAATCTAGTTTGTTTTGCTCTAAAACGACGTGCCACGTCGAGTTAAGCACGAATACGTGCATTTCACGCAGTTCTGGAGATATTACGTTTTTGAGTTCACACTCACGAACACTGGTAAAACGAAGTGTTCGAATCTAGCTTGTTTTGCTCTAAAACGACGTGCCACGTCGAGTTAAGCACGAATACGTGCATTTCACGCAGTTCTGGAGATATTACGTTTTCGAGTTCACACTCACGAACACTGGTAAAACGAATTGTTCGAATGTAGTTCGTTTTGCTCTAAAACGACGTGCCACGTCGAGTTAAGCACGAATACGTGCATTTCACGCAGTTCTGGAGATATTACGTTTTCGAGTTCACACTCACGAACACTGGTAAAACGAAGTGTTCGAATCTAGTTTGTTTTGCTCTAAAACGACGTGCCACGTCGAGTTAAGCACGAATACGTGCATTTCACGCAGTTCTGGAGATATTACGTTTTCGAGTTCACACTCACGAACACTGGTAAAACGAATTGTTCGAATGTAGTTCGTTTTGCTCTAAAACGACGTGCCACGTCGAGTTAAGCACGAATACGTGCATTTCACGCAGTTCTGGAGATATTACGTTTTCGAGTTCACACTCACGAACACTGGTAAAACGAAGTGTTCGAATCTAGTTTGTTTTGCTCTAAAACGACGTGCCACGTCGAGTTAAGCACGAATACCTGCATTTCACGCAGTTCTGGAGATATTACGTTTTCGAGTTCACACTCACGAACACTGGAAAAACGAAGTGTTCGAATCTAGTTTGTTTTGCTCTAAAACGACGTGCCACGTCGAGTTAAGCACGAATACGTGCATTTCAGGCAGTTCTGGAGATATTACGTTTTTGAGTTCACACTCACGAACACTGGTAAAACGAAGTGTTCGAATCTAGCTTGTTTTGCTCTAAAACGACGTGCCACGTCGAGTTAAGCACGAATACGTGCATTTCACGCAGTTCTGGAGATATTACGTTTTCGAGTTCACACTCACGAACACTGGTAAAACGAAGTGTTCGAAACTTGTTTGTTTTGCTCTAAAACGACGTGCCACGTCGAGTTAAGCATGAATACGTGCATTTCACGCAGTTCTGGAGATATTACGTTTTCGAGTTCACACTCACGAACACTGGTAAAACGAAGTGTTCGAATCTAGTTTGTTTTCCTCTAAAACGACGTGCCACGTCGAGTTAAGCACGAATACGTGCATTTCACGCAGTTCTGGAGATATTACGTTTTCGAGTTCACACTCACGAACACTGGTAAAACGAAGTGTTCGAATCTAGTTTGTTTTGCTCTAAAACGACGTGCCACGTCGAGTTAAGCACGAATACGTGCATTTCACGCAGTTCTGGAGATATTACGTTTTCGAGTTCACACACGAACACTGGTAAAACGAATTGTTCGAATCTAGTTCGTTTTGCTCTAAAACGACGTGCCACGTCGAGTTAAGCACGAATACGTGCATTTCACGCAGTTATGGAGATATTACGTTTTCGAGTTCACACTCACGAACACTGGTAAAACGAAGTGTTCGAATCTAGTTTGTTTTCCTCTAAAACGACGTGCCACGTCGAGTTAAGCACGAATACGTGCATTTCACGCAGTTCTGGAGATATTACCTTTTTGAGTTCACACTCACGAACACTGGTAAAACGAAGTGTTCGAATCTAGCTTGTTTTGCTCTAAAACGACGTGCCACGTCGAGTTAAGCACGAATACGTGCATTTCACGCAGTTCTGGAGATATTACGTTTTCGAGTTCACACTCACGAACACTGGTAAAACGAAGTGTTCGAATCTAGTTTGTTTTGCTCTAAAACGACGTGCCACGTCGAGTTAAGCACGAATACGTGCATTTCACGCAGTTCTGGAGATATTACGTTTTCGAGTTCACACTCACGAACACTGGTAAAACGAAGTGTTCGAATCTAGTTTGTTTTGCTCTAAAACGACGTGCCACGTCGAGTTAAGCACGAATACGTGCATTTCAGGCAGTTCTGGAGATATTACGTTTTTGAGTTCACACTCACGAACACTGGTAAAACGAAGTGTTGGAATCTAGCTTGTTTTGCTCTAAAACGACGTGCCACGTCGAGTTAAGCACGAATACGTGCATTTCACGCAGTTCTGGAGATATTACGTTTTCGAGTTCACACTCACGAACACTGGTAAAACGAATTGTTCGAATCTAGTTCGTTTTGCTCTAAAACGACGTGCCACGTCGAGTTAAGCACGAATACGTGCATTTCACGCAGTTCTGGAGATATTACGTTTTCGAGTTCACACTCACGAACACTGGTAAAACGAAGTGTTTGAATCTAGTTTGTTTTCCTCTAAAACGACGTGCCACGTCGAGTTAAGCACGAATACGTGCATTTCACGCAGTTCTGGAGATATTACGTTTTCGAGTTCACACTCACGAACACTGGTAAAACGAAGTGTTCGAATCTAGTTTGTTTTGCTCTAAAACGACGTGCCACGTCGAGTTAAGCACGAATACGTGCATTTCACGCAGTTCTGGAGATATTACGTTTTCGAGTTCACACTCACGAACACTGGTAAAACGAATTGTTCGAATCTAGTTCGTTTTGCTCTAAAACGACGTGCCACGTCGAGTTAAGCACGAATACGTGCATTTCACGCAGTTCTGGAGATATTACGTTTTCGAGTTCACACTCACGAACACTGGTAAAACGAAGTGTTCGAATCTAGTTTGTTTTGCTCTAAAACGACGTGCCACGTCGAGTTAAGCACGAATACGTGCATTTCACGCAGTTCTGGAGATATTACGTTTTCGAGTTCACACTCACGAACACTGGTAAAACGAAGTGTTCGAATCTAGTTTGTTTTCCTCTAAAACGACGTGCCACGTCGAGTTAAGCACGAATACGTGCATTTCACGCAGTTCTGGAGATATTACGTTTTCGAGTTCACACTCACGAACACTGGTAAAACGTGTTCGAATCTAGTTTGTTTTGCTCTAAAACGACGTGCCACGTCGAGTTAAGCACGAATACGTGCATTTCACGCAGTTCTGGAGATATTACGTTTTCGAGTTCACACTCACGAACACTGGTAAAACGAATTGTTCGAATCTAGTTCGTTTTGCTCTAAAATGACGTGCCACGTCGAGTTAAGCACGAATACGTGCATTTCACGCAGTTCTGGAGATATTACGTTTTCGAGTTCACACTCACGAACACTGGTAAAACGAAGTGTTCGAATCTAGTTTGTTTTCCTCTAAAACGACGTGCCACGTCGAGTTAAGCACGAATACGTGCATTTCACGCAGTTCTGGAGATATTACGTTTTTGAGTTCACACTCACGAACACTGGTAAAACGAAGTGTTTGAATCTAGTTTTTTTGCTCTAAAACGACGTGCCACGTCGAGTTAAGAGCGAATACGTGCATTTCACGCAGTTCTGGAGATATTACGTTTTTGAGTTCACACTCACGAACACTGGTAAAACGAAGTGTTCGAATCTAGCTTGTTTTGCTCTAAAACGACGTGCCACGTCGAGTTAAGCACGAATACGTGCATTTCACGCAGTTCTGGAGATATTACGTTTTCGAGTTCACACTCACGAACACTGGTAAAACGAAGTGTTCGAATCTAGTTTGTTTTCCTCTAAAACGACGTGCCACGTCGAGTTAAGCACGAATACGTGCATTTCACGCAGTTCTGGAGATATTACGTTTTCGAGTTCACACTCACGAACACTGGTAAAACGAAGTGTTCGAATCTAGTTTGTTTTGCTCTAAAACGACGTGCCACGTCGAGTTAAGCACGAATACGTGCATTTCACGCAGTTCTGGAGATATTACGTTTTCGAGTTCACACTCACGAACACTGGTAAAACGAATTGTTCGAATCTAGTTCGTTTTGCTCTAAAACGACGTGCCACGTCGAGTTAAGCACGAATACGTGCATTTCACGCAGTTCTGGAGATATTACGTTTTCGAGTTCACACTCACGAACACTGGTAAAACGAAGTGTTCGAATCTAGTTTGTTTTCCTCTAAAACGACGTGCCACGTCGAGTTAAGCACGAATACGTGCATTTCACGCAGTTCTGGAGATATTACCTTTTTGAGTTCACACTCACGAACACTGGTAAAACGAAGTGTTCGAATCTAGCTTGTTTTGCTCTAAAACGACGTGCCACGTCGAGTTAAGCACGAATACGTGCATTTCACGCAGTTCTGGAGATATTACGTTTTTGAGTTCACACTCACGAACACTGGTAAAACTCTGTTCGAATCTAGTTTGTTTTGCTCTAAAACGACGTGCCACGTCGAGTTAAGCACGAATACGTGCATTTCACGCAGTTCTGGAGATGTTACGTTTTTGAGTTCACACTCACGAACACTGGTAAAACGAAGTGTTCGAATCTAGCTTGTTTTGCTCTAAAACGACGTGCCACGTGGAGTTAAGCACGAATACGTGCATTTCACGCAGTTCTGGAGATATTACGTTTTCGAGTTCACACTCACGAACACTGGTAAAACGAAGTGTTCGAATCTAGTTTGTTTTGCTCTAAAACGACGTGCCACGTCGAGTTAAGCACGAATACGTGCATTTCACGCAGTTCTGGAGATATTACGTTTTCGAGTTCACACTCACGAACACTGGTAAAACGAAGTGTTCGAATCTAGTTTGTTTTGCTCTAAAACGACGTGCCACGTCGAGTTAAGCACGAATACGTGCATATCACGCAGTTCTGGAGATATTACGTTTTCGAGTTCACACTCACGAACACTGGTAAAACGAATTGTTCGAATCTAGTTCGTTTTGCTCTAAAACGACGTGCCACGTCGAGTTAAGCACGAATACGTGCATTTCACGCAGTTCTGGAGATATTACGTTTTCGAGTTCACACTCACGAACACTGGTAAAACGAAGTGTTTGAACCTAGTTTTTTTGCTCTAAAACGACGTGCCACGTCGAGTTAAGAGCGAATACGTGCATTTCACGCAGTTCTGGAGATATCACGTTTTTGAGTTCACACTCACGAACACTGGTAAAACGAAGTGTTCGAATCTAGTTTGTTTTTGCTCTAAAACGACGTGCCACGTCGAGTTAAGCACGAATACGTGCATTTCACGCAGTTCTGGAGATATTACGTTTTCGAGTTCACACTCACGAACACTGGTAAAACGAATTGTTCGAATCTAGTTCGTTTTGCTCTAAAACGACGTGCCACGTCGAGTTAAGCACGAATACGTGCATTTCACGCAGTTCTGGTGATATTACGTTTTCGAGTTCACACTCACGAACACTGGTAAAACGAAGTGTTCGAATCTAGTTTGCTTTCCTCTAAAACGACGTGCCACGTCGAGTTAAGCACGAATACGTGCATTTCACGCAGTTCTGGAGATATTACCTTTTTGAGTTCACACTCACGAACACTGGTAAAACGAAGTGTTCGAATCTAGCTTGTTTTGCTCTAAAACGACGTGCCACGTCGAGTTAAGCACGAATACGTGCATTTCACGCAGTTCTGGGGATATTACGTTTTCGAGTTCACACTCACGAACACTGGTAAAACGAAGTGTTTGAATCTAGTTTTTTTGCTCTAAAAACGACGTGCCACGTCGAGTTAAGAGCGAATACGTGCATTTCACGCAGTTCTGGAGATATTACGTTTTTGAGTTCACACTCACGAACACTGGTAAAACGAAGTGTTCGAATCTAGCTTGTTTTGCTCTAAAACGACGTGCCACGTCGAGTTAAGCACGAATACGTGCATTTCACGCAGTTCTGGAGATATTACGTTTTCGAGTTCACACTCACGAACACTGTAAAACGAAGTGTTCGAATCTAGTTTGTTTTCCTCTAAAACGACGTGCCACGTCGAGTTAAGCACGAATACGTGCATTTCACGCAGTTCTGGAGATATTACCTTTTTGAGTTCACACTCACGAACACTGGTAAAACGAAGTGTTGGAATCTAGCTTGTTTTGCTCTAAAACGACGTGCCACGTCGAGTTAAGCACGAATACGTGCATTTCACGCAGTTCTGGAGATATTACGTTTTCGAGTTCACACTCACGAACACTGGTAAAACGAATTGTTCGAATCTAGTTCGTTTTGCTCTAAAACGACGTGCCACGTCGAGTTAAGCACGAATACGTGCATTTCACGCAGTTCTGGAGATATTACGTTTTCGAGTTCACACTCACGAACACTGGTAAAACGAATTGTTCGAATCTAGTTCGTTTTGCTCTAAAACGACGTGCCACGTCGAGTTAAGCACGAATACGTGCATTTCACGCAGTTCTGGAGATATTACGTTTTCGAGTTCACACTCACGAACACTGGTAAAACGAAGTGTTCGAATCTAGTTTGTTTTCCTCTAAAACGACGTGCCACGTCGAGTTAAGCACGAATACGTGCATTTCACGCAGTTCTGGAGATATTACCTTTTTGAGTTCACACTCACGAACACTGGTAAAACGAAGTGTTCGAATCTAGCTTGTTTTGGTCTAAAACGACGTGCCACGTCGAGTTAAGCACGAATACGTGCATTTCACGCAGTTCTGGAGATATTACCTTTTTGAGTTCACACTCACGAACACTGGTAAAACGAAGTGTTCGAATCTAGCTTGTTTTGGTCTAAAACGACGTGCCACGTCGAGTTAAGCACGAATACGTGCATTTCACGCAGTTCTGGAGATATTACGTTTTCGAGTTCACACTCACGAACACTGGTAAAACGAAGTGTTCGAATCTAGTTTGTTTTCCTCTAAAACGACGTGCCACGTCGAGTTAAGCACGAATACGTGCATTTCACGCAGTTCTGGAGATATTACGTTTTCGAGTTCACACTCACGAACACTGGTAAAACGTGTTCGAATCTAGTTTGTTTTGCTCTAAAACGACGTGCCACGTCGAGTTAAGCACGAATACGTGCATTTCACGCAGTTCTGGAGATATTACGTTTTCGAGTTCACACTCACGAACACTGGTAAAACGAATTGTTCGAATCTAGTTCGTTTTGCTCTAAAATGACGTGCCACGTCGAGTTAAGCACGAATACGTGCATTTCACGCAGTTCTGGAGATATTACGTTTTCGAGTTCACACTCACGAACACTGGTAAAACGAAGTGTTCGAATCTAGTTTGTTTTCCTCTAAAACGACGTGCCACGTCGAGTTAAGCACGAATACGTGCATTTCACGCAGTTCTGGAGATATTACGTTTTTGAGTTCACACTCACGAACACTGGTAAAACGAAGTGTTTGAATCTAGTTTTTTTGCTCTAAAACGACGTGCCACGTCGAGTTAAGAGCGAATACGTGCATTTCACGCAGTTCTGGAGATATTACGTTTTTGAGTTCACACTCACGAACACTGGTAAAACGAAGTGTTCGAATCTAGTTCGTTTTGCTCTAAAATGACGTGCCACGTCGAGTTAAGCACGAATACGTGCATTTCACGCAGTTCTGGAGATATTACGTTTTCGAGTTCACACTCACGAACACTGGTAAAACGAATTGTTCGAATCTAGTTCGTTTTGCTCTAAAACGACGTGCCACGTCGAGTTAAGCACGAATACGTGCATTTCACGCAGTTCTGGAGATATTACGTTTTCGAGTTCACACTCACGAACACTGGTAAAACGAAGTGTTCGAATCTAGTTTGCTTTCCTCTAAAACGACGTGCCACGTCGAGTTAAGCACGAATACGTGCATTTCACGCAGTTCTGGAGATATTACCTTTTTGAGTTCACACTCACGAACACTGGTAAAACGAAGTGTTTGAATCTAGTTTTTTTGCTCTAAAACGACGTGCCACGTCGAGTTAAGAGCGAATACGTGCATTTCACGCAGTTCTGGAGATATTACGTTTTTGAGTTCACACTCACGAACACTGGTAAAACGAAGTGTTCGAATCTAGTTTGTTTTGCTCTAAAACGACGTGCCACGTCGAGTTAAGCACGAATACGTGCATTTCACGCAGTTCTGGAGATATTACGTTTTCGAGTTCACACTCACGAACACTGGTAAAACGAATTGTTCGAATCTAGTTCGTTTTGCTCTAAAACGACGTGCCACGTCGAGTTAAGCACGAATACGTGCATTTCACGCAGTTCTGGAGATATTACGTTTTCGAGTTCACACTCACGAACACTGGTAAAACGAAGTGTTCGAATCTAGTTTGCTTTCCTCTAAAACGACGTGCCACGTCGAGTTAAGCACGAATACGTGCATTTCACGCAGTTCTGGAGATATTACCTTTTTGAGTTCACACTCACGAACACTGGTAAAACGAAGTGTTCGAATCTAGCTTGTTTTGCTCTAAAACGACGTGCCACGTCGAGTTAAGCACGAATACGTGCATTTCACGCAGTTCTGGGGATATTACGTTTTCGAGTTCACACTCACGAACACTGGTAAAACGAAGTGTTTGAATCTAGTTTTTTTGCTCTAAAACGACGTGCCACGTCGAGTTAAGAGCGAATACGTGCATTTCACGCAGTTCTGGAGATATTACGTTTTTGAGTTCACACTCACGAACACTGGTAAAACGAAGTGTTCGAATCTAGCTTGTTTTGCTCTAAAACGACGTGCCACGTCGAGTTAAGCACGAATACGTGCATTTCACGCAGTTCTGGAGATATTACGTTTTCGAGTTCACACTCACGAACACTGGTAAAACGAAGTGTTCGAATCTAGTTTGTTTTCCTCTAAAACGACGTGCCACGTCGAGTTAAGCACGAATACGTGCATTTCACGCAGTTCTGGAGATATTACCTTTTTGAGTTCACACTCACGAACACTGGTAAAACGAAGTGTTGGAATCTAGCTTGTTTTGCTCTAAAACGACGTGCCACGTCGAGTTAAGCACGAATACGTGCATTTCACGCAGTTCTGGAGATATTACGTTTTCGAGTTCACACTCACGAACACTGGTAAAACGAATTGTTCGAATCTAGTTCGTTTTGCTCTAAAACGACGTGCCACGTCGAGTTAAGCACGAATACGTGCATTTCACGCAGTTCTGGAGATATTACGTTTTCGAGTTCACACTCACGAACACTGGTAAAACGAATTGTTCGAATCTAGTTCGTTTTGCTCTAAAACGACGTGCCACGTCGAGTTAAGCACGAATACGTGCATTTCACGCAGTTCTGGAGATATTACGTTTTTGAGTTCACACTCACGAACACTGGTAAAACGAAGTGTTCGAATCTAGTTTGTTTTCCTCTAAAACGACGTGCCACGTCGAGTTAAGCACGAATACGTGCATTTCACGCAGTTCTGGAGATATTACCTTTTTGAGTTCACACTCACGAACACTGGTAAAACGAAGTGTTCGAATCTAGCTTGTTTTGGTCTAAAACGACGTGCCACGTCGAGTTAAGCACGAATACGTGCATTTCACGCAGTTCTGGAGATATTACCTTTTTGAGTTCACACTCACGAACACTGGTAAAACGAAGTGTTCGAATCTAGCTTGTTTTGGTCTAAAACGACGTGCCACGTCGAGTTAAGCACGAATACGTGCATTTCACGCAGTTCTGGAGATATTACGTTTTCGAGTTCACACTCACGAACACTGGTAAAACGAAGTGTTCGAATCTAGTTTGTTTTCCTCTAAAACGACGTGCCACGTCGAGTTAAGCACGAATACGTGCACTTCACGCAGTTCTGGAGATATTACGTTTTCGAGTTCACACTCACGAACACTGGTAAAACGTGTTCGAATCTAGTTTGTTTTGCTCTAAAACGACGTGCCACGTCGAGTTAAGCACGAATACGTGCATTTCACGCAGTTCTGGAGATATTACGTTTTCGAGTTCACACTCACGAACACTGGTAAAACGAATTGTTCGAATCTAGTTCGTTTTGCTCTAAAATGACGTGCCACGTCGAGTTAAGCACGAATACGTGCATTTCACGCAGTTCTGGAGATATTACGTTTTCGAGTTCACACTCACGAACACTGGTAAAACGAAGTGTTCGAATCTAGTTTGTTTTCCTCTAAAACGACGTGCCACGTCGAGTTAAGCACGAATACGTGCATTTCACGCAGTTCTGGAGATATTACGTTTTTGAGTTCACACTCACGAACACTGGTAAAACGAAGTGTTTGAATCTAGTTTTTTTGCTCTAAAACGACGTGCCACGTCGAGTTAAGAGCGAATACGTGCATTTCACGCAGTTCTGGAGATATTACGTTTTTGAGTTCACACTCACGAACACTGGTAAAACGAAGTGTTCGAATCTAGCTTGTTTTGCTCTAAAACGACGTGCCACGTCGAGTTAAGCACGAATACGTGCATTTCACGCAGTTCTGGAGATATTACGTTTTCGAGTTCACACTCACGAACACTGGTAAAACGAAGTGTTCGAATCTAGTTTGTTTTCCTCTAAAACGACGTGCCACGTCGAGTTAAGCACGAATACGTGCATTTCACGCAGTTCTGGAGATATTACGTTTTCGAGTTCACACTCACGAACACTGGTAAAACGAAGTGTTCGAATCTAGTTTGTTTTGCTCTAAAACGACGTGCCACGTCGAGTTAAGCACGAATACGTGCATTTCACGCAGTTCTGGAGATATTACGTTTTCGAGTTCACACTCACGAACACTGGTAAAACGAATTGTTCGAATCTAGTTCGTTTTGCTCTAAAACGACGTGCCACGTTGAGTTAAGCACGAATACGTGCATTTCACGCAGTTCTGGAGATATTACGTTTTCGAGTTCACACTCACGAACACTGGTAAAACGAAGTGTTCGAATCTAGTTTGTTTTCCTCTAAAACGACGTGCCACGTCGAGTTAAGCACGAATACGTGCATTTCACGCAGTTCTGGAGATATTACCTTTTTGAGTTCACACTCACGAACACTGGTAAAACGAAGTGTTCGAATCTAGCTTGTTTTGCTCTAAAACGACGTGCCACGTCGAGTTAAGCACGAATACGTGCATTTCACGCAGTTCTGGAGATATTACGTTTTTGAGTTCACACTCACGAACACTGGTAAAACTCTGTTCGAATCTAGTTTGTTTTGCTCTAAAACGACGTGCCACGTCGAGTTAAGCACGAATACGTGCATTTCACGCAGTTCTGGAGATGTTACGTTTTTGAGTTCACACTCACGAACACTGGTAAAACGAAGTGTTCGAATCTAGCTTGTTTTGCTCTAAAACGACGTGCCACGTGGAGTTAAGCACGAATACGTGCATTTCACGCAGTTCTGGAGATATTACGTTTTCGAGTTCACACTCACGAACACTGGTAAAACGAAGTGTTCGAATCTAGTTTGTTTTGCTCTAAAACGACGTGCCACGTCGAGTTAAGCACGAATACGTGCATTTCACGCAGTTCTGGAGATATTACGTTTTCGAGTTCACACTCACGAACACTGGTAAAACGAAGTGTTCGAATCTAGTTTGTTTTGCTCTAAAACGACGTGCCACGTCGAGTTAAGCACGAATACGTGCATATCACGCAGTTCTGGAGATATTACGTTTTCGAGTTCACACTCACGAACACTGGTAAAACGAATTGTTCGAATCTAGTTCGTTTTGCTCTAAAACGACGTGCCACGTCGAGTTAAGCACGAATACGTGCATTTCACGCAGTTCTGGAGATATTACGTTTTCGAGTTCACACTCACGAACACTGGTAAAACGAAGTGTTTGAACCTAGTTTTTTTGCTCTAAAACGACGTGCCACGTCGAGTTAAGAGCGAATACGTGCATTTCACGCAGTTCTGGAGATATCACGTTTTTGAGTTCACACTCACGAACACTGGTAAAACGAAGTGTTCGAATCTAGTTTGTTTTGCTCTAAAACGACGTGCCACGTCGAGTTAAGCACGAATACGTGCATTTCACGCAGTTCTGGAGATATTACGTTTTCGAGTTCACACTCACGAACACTGGTAAAACGAATTGTTCGAATCTAGTTCGTTTTGCTCTAAAACGACGTGCCACGTCGAGTTAAGCACGAATACGTGCATTTCACGCAGTTCTGGAGATATTACGTTTTCGAGTTCACACTCACGAACACTGGTAAAACGAAGTGTTCGAATCTAGTTTGCTTTCCTCTAAAACGACGTGCCACGTCGAGTTAAGCACGAATACGTGCATTTCACGCAGTTCTGGAGATATTACCTTTTTGAGTTCACACTCACGAACACTGGTAAAACGAAGTGTTCGAATCTAGCTTGTTTTGCTCTAAAACGACGTGCCACGTCGAGTTAAGCACGAATACGTGCATTTCACGCAGTTCTGGGGATATTACGTTTTCGAGTTCACACTCACGAACACTGGTAAAACGAAGTGTTTGAATCTAGTTTTTTTGCTCTAAAACGACGTGCCACGTCGAGTTAAGAGCGAATACGTGCATTTCACGCAGTTCTGGAGATATTACGTTTTTGAGTTCACACTCACGAACACTGGTAAAACGAAGTGTTCGAATCTAGCTTGTTTTGCTCTAAAACGACGTGCCACGTCGAGTTAAGCACGAATACGTGCATTTCACGCAGTTCTGGAGATATTACGTTTTCGAGTTCACACTCACGAACACTGGTAAAACGAAGTGTTCGAATCTAGTTTGTTTTCCTCTAAAACGACGTGCCACGTCGAGTTAAGCACGAATACGTGCATTTCACGCAGTTCTGGAGATATTACCTTTTTGAGTTCACACTCACGAACACTGGTAAAACGAAGTGTTGGAATCTAGCTTGTTTTGCTCTAAAACGACGTGCCACGTCGAGTTAAGCACGAATACGTGCATTTCACGCAGTTCTGGAGATATTACGTTTTCGAGTTCACACTCACGAACACTGGTAAAACGAATTGTTCGAATCTAGTTCGTTTTGCTCTAAAACGACGTGCCACGTCGAGTTAAGCACGAATACGTGCATTTCACGCAGTTCTGGAGATATTACGTTTTCGAGTTCACACTCACGAACACTGGTAAAACGAATTGTTCGAATCTAGTTCGTTTTGCTCTAAAACGACGTGCCACGTCGAGTTAAGCACGAATACGTGCATTTCACGCAGTTCTGGAGATATTACGTTTTCGAGTTCACACTCACGAACACTGGTAAAACGAAGTGTTCGAATCTAGTTTGTTTTCCTCTAAAACGACGTGCCACGTCGAGTTAAGCACGAATACGTGCATTTCACGCAGTTCTGGAGATATTACCTTTTTGAGTTCACACTCACGAACACTGGTAAAACGAAGTGTTCGAATCTAGCTTGTTTTGGTCTAAAACGACGTGCCACGTCGAGTTAAGCACGAATACGTGCATTTCACGCAGTTCTGGAGATATTACGTTTTCGAGTTCACACTCACGAACACTGGTAAAACGAAGTGTTCGAATCTAGTTTGTTTTGCTCTAAAACGACGTGCCACGTCGATTTAAGCACGAATACGTGCATTTCACGCAGTTCTGGAGATATTACGTTTTTGAGTTCACACTCACGAACACTGGTAAAACGAAGTGTTCGAATCTAGTTTGTTTTGCTCTAAAACGACGTGCCACGTCGAGTTAAGCACGAATACGTGCATTTCACGCAGTTCTGGAGATATTACGTTTTCGAGTTCACACTCACGAACACTGGAAAAACGAAGTGTTCGAATCTAGTTCGTTTTGCTCTAAAACGACGTGCCACGTCGAGTTAAGCACGAATACGTGCATTTCAGGCAGTTCTGGAGATATTACGTTTTTGAGTTCACACTCACGAACACTGGTAAAACGAAGTGTTCGAATCTAGCTTGTTTTGCTCTAAAACGACGTGCCACGTCGAGTTAAGCACGAATACGTGCATTTCACGCAGTTCTGGAGATATTACGTTTTTGAGTTCACACTCACGAACACTGGTAAAACGAAGTGTTGGAATCTAGCTTGTTTTGCTCTAAAACGACGTGCCACGTCGAGTTAAGCACGAATACGTGCATTTCACGCAGTTCTGGAGATATTACGTTTTCGAGTTCACACTCACGAACACTGGTAAAACGAATTGTTCGAATCTAGTTCGTTTTGCTCTAAAACGACGTGCCACGTCGAGTTAAGCACGAATACGTGCATTTCACGCAGTTCTGGAGATATTACGTTTTCGAGTTCACACTCACGAACACTGGTAAAACGAAGTGTTCGAATCTACTTTGTTTTGCTCTAAAACGACGTGCCACGTCGAGCTAAGCACGAATACGTGCATTTCACGCAGTTCTGGAGATATTACGTTTTCGAGTTCACACTCACGAACACTGGTAAAACGAAGTGTTCGAATCTAGTTTGTTTTCGTCTAAAACGACGTGCCACGTCGAGTTAAGCACGAATACGTGCATTTCACGCAGTTCTGGAGATATTACGTTTTCGAGTTCACACTCACGAACACTGGTAAAACGAAGTGTTCGAATCTAGTTTGTTTTGCTCTAAAACGACGTGCCACGTCGAGTTAAGCACGAATACGTGCATTTCACGCAGTTCTGGAGATATTACGTTTTCGAGTTCACACTCACGAACACTGGTAAAACGAATTGTTCGAATCTAGTTCGTTTTGCTCTAAAACGACGTGCCACGTCGAGTTAAGCACGAATACGTGCATTTCACGCAGTTCTGGAGATATTACGTTTTCGAGTTCACACTCACGAACACTGGTAAAACGAAGTGTTCGAATCTAGTTTGTTTTCCTCTAAAACGACGTGCCACGTCGAGTTAAGCACGAATACGTGCATTTCACGCAGTTCTGGAGATATTACCTTTTTGAGTTCACGCTCACGAACACTGGTAAAACGAAGTGTTCGAATCTAGCTTGTTTTGCTCTAAAACGACGTGCCACGTCGAGTTAAGCACGAATACGTGCATTTCACGCAGTTCTGGAGATATTACGTTTTCGAGTTCACACTCACGAACACTGGTAAAACGAAGTGTTTGAATCTAGTTTTTTTGCTCTAAAACGACGTGCCACGTCGAGTTAAGAGCGAATACGTGCATTTCACGCAGTTCTGGAGATATTACGTTTTCGAGTTCACACTCACGAACACTGGTAAAACGAAGTGTTCGAATCTAGTTTGTTTTCCTCTAAAACGACGTGCCACGTCGAGTTAAGCACGAATACGTGCATTTCACGCAGTTCTGGAGATATTACGTTTTCGAGTTCACACTCACGAACACTGGTAAAACGAAGTGTTCGAATCTAGTTTGTTTTGCTCTAAAACGACGTGCCACGTCGAGTTAAGCACGAATACGTGCATTTCACGCAGTTCTGGAGATATTACCTTTTTGAGTTCACAATCACGAACACTAGTAAAACGAGGTGTTCGAATCTAGCTTGTTTTGCTCTAAAACGACGTGCCACGTCGAGTTAAGCACGAATACGTGCATTTCACGCAGTTCTGGAGATATTACGTTTTTGAGTTCACACTCACGAACACTGGTAAAACTGTGTTCGAATCTAGTTTGTTTTGCTCTAAAACGACGTGCCACGTCGAGTTAAGCACGAATACGTGCATTTCACGCAGTTCTGGAGATATTACGTTTTTGAGTTCACACTCACGAACACTGGTAAAACGCAGTGTTCGAATCTAGCTTGTTTTGCTCTAAAACGACGTGCCACGTCGAGTTAAGCACGAATACGTGCATTTCACGCAGTTCTGGAGATATTACGTTTTCGAGTTCACACTCACGAACACTGGTAAAACGAAGTGTTCGAATCTAGTTTGTTTTGCTCTAAAACGACGTGCCACGTCGAGTTAAGCACGAATACGTGCATTTCACGCAGTTCTGGAGATATTACGTTTTCGAGTTCACACTCACGAACACTGGTAAAACGAATTGTTCGAATCTAGTTCGTTTTGCTCTAAAACGACGTGCCACGTCGAGTTAAGCACGAATACGTGCATTTCACGCAGTTCTGGAGATATTACGTTTTCGAGTTCACACTCACGAACACTGGTAAAACGAAGTGTTCGAATCTAGTTTGTTTTCCTCTAAAACGACGTGCCACGTCGAGTTAAGCACGAATACGTGCATTTCACGCAGTTCTGGAGATATTACCTTTTTGAGTTCACTCACGAACACTGGTAAAACGAAGTGTTCGAATCTAGCTTGTTTTGCTCTAAAACGACGTGCCACGTCGAGTTAAGCACGAGTTAAGCACGTCGAGTTAAGCACGAACTGAACTCCAGAACTGCATTTCACGCAGTTCTGGAGATATTACGTTTTCGAGTTCACACTCACGAACACTGGTAAAACGAAGTGTTCGAATCTAGTTTGTTTTGCTCTAAAACGACGTGCCACGTCGAGTTAAGCACGAATACGTGCATTTCACGCAGTTCTGGAGATATTACGTTTTTGAGTTCACACTCACGAACACTGGTAAAACTAAGTGTTCGAATCTAGTTTGTTTAGCTCTAAAACGACGTGCCACGTCGAGTTAAGCACGAATACGTGCATTTCACGCAGTTCTGGAGATATTACGTTTTTGAGTTCACACTCACGAACACTGGTAAAACGAAGTGTTCGAATCTAGTTCGTTTTGCTCTAAAACGACGTGCCACGTCGAGTTAAGCACGAATACGTGCATTTCACGCAGTTCTGGAGATATTACGTTTTCGAGTTCACACTCACGAACACTGGTAAAACGAAGTGTTCGAATCTAGTTTGTTTTGCTCTAAAACGACGTGCCACGTCGAGTTAAGCACGAATACGTGCATTTCACGCAGTTCTGGAGATATTACGTTTTTGAGTTCACACTCACGAACACTGGTAAAACGAAGTGTTCGAATCTAGCTTGTTTTGCTCTAAAACGACGTGCCACGTCGAGTTAAGCACGAATACGTGCATTTCACGCAGTTCTGGAGATATTACGTTTTCGAGTTCACACTCACGAACACTGGAAAAACGAAGTGTTCGAATCTAGTTTGTTTTGCTCTAAAACGACGTGCCACGTCGAGTTAAGCACGAATACGTGCATTTCAGGCAGTTCTGGAGATATTACGTTTTTGAGTTCACACTCACGAACAATGGTAAAACGAAGTGTTCGAATCTAGCTTGTTTTGCTCTAAAACGACGTGCCACGTCGAGTTAAGCACGAATACGTGCATTTCACGCAGTTCTGGAGATATTACGTTTTCGAGTTCACACTCACGAACACTGGTAAAACGAATTGTTCGAATCTAGTTCGTTTTGCTCTAAAACGACGTGCCACGTCGAGTTAAGCACGAATACGTGCATTTCACGCAGTTCTGGAGATATTGCGTTTTCGAGTTCACACTCACGAACACTGGTAAAACGAAGTGTTCGAATCTAGTTTGTTTTCCTCTAAAACGACGTGCCACGTCGAGTTAAGCACGAATACGTGCATTTCACGCAGTTCTGGAGATATTACCTTTTTGAGTTCACACTCACGAACACTGGTAAAACGAATTGTTCGAATCTAGTTCGTTTTGCTCTAAAACGACGTGCCACGTCGAGTTAAGCACGAATACGTGCATTTCACGCAGTTCTGGAGATATTACGTTTTCGAGTTCACACGAACACTGGTAAAACGAAGTGTTCGAATCTAGTTTGTTTGCTCTAAAACGACGTGCCACGTCGAGTTAAGCACGAATACGTGCATTTCACGCAGTTCTGGAGATATTACGTTTTCGAGTTCACACTCACGAACACTGGTAAAACGAATTGTTCGAATCTAGTTCGTTTTGCTCTAAAACGACGTGCCACGTCGAGTTAAGCACGAATACGTGCATTTCACGCAGTTCTGGAGATATTACGTTTTCGAGTTCACACTCACGAACACTGGTAAAACGAAGTGTTCGAATATAGTTTGTTTTCCTCTAAAACGACGTGCCACGTCGAGTTAAGCACGAATACGTGCATTTCACGCAGTTCTGGAGATATTACCTTTTTGAGTTCACACTCACGAACACTGGTAAAACGAAGTGTTCGAATCTAGCTTGTTTTGCTCTAAAACGACGTGCCACGTCGAGTTAAGCACGAATACGTGCATTTCACGCAGTTCTGGAGATATTACGTTTTTGAGTTCACACTCACGAACACTGGTAAAACTGTGTTCGAATCTAGTTTGTTTTGCTCTAAAACGACGTGCCACGTCGAGCTAAGCACGAATACGTGCATTTCACGCAGTTCTGGAGATATTACGTTTTTGAGTTCACACTCACGAACACTGGTAAAACGAAGTGTTCGAATCTAGCTTGTTTTGCTCTAAAACGACGTGCCACGTCGAGTTAAGCACGAATACGTGCATTTCACGCAGTTCTGGAGATATTACGTTTTCGAGTTCACACTCACGAACCTACTGGTAAAACGAATTGTTCGAATCTAGTTCGTTTTGCTCTAAAACGACGTGCCACGTCGAGTTAAGCACGAATACGTGCATTTCACGCAGTTCTGGAGATATTACGTTTTCGAGTTCACACTCACGAACACTGGTAAAACGAAGTGTTCGAATCTAGTTTGTTTTCCTCTAAAACGACGTGCCACGTCGAGTTAAGCACGAATACGTGCATTTCACGCAGTTCTGGAGATATTACCTTTTTGAGTTCACACACGAACACTGGTAAAACGAAGTGTTCGAATCTAGCTTGTTTTGCTCTAAAACGACGTGCCACGTCGAGATAAGCACGAATACGTGCATTTCACGCAGTTCTGGAGATATTACGTTATCGAGTTCACACTCACGAACACTGGTAAAACGAAGTGTTCGAATCTAGTTTGTTTTGCTCTAAAACGACGTGCCACGTCGAGTTAAGCACGAATACGTGCATTTCACGCAGTTCTGGAGATATTACGTTTTTGAGTTCACACTCACGAACACTGGTAAAACGAAGTGTTCGAATCTAGTTTGTTTTGCTCTAAAACGACGTGCCACGTCGAGTTAAGCACGAATACGTGCATTTCACGCAGTTCTGGAGATATTACGTTTTCGAGTTCACACTCACGAACACTGGTAAAACGAAGTGTTCGAATCTAGTTTGTTTTCCTCTAAAACGACGTGCCACGTCGAGTTAAGCACGAATACGTGCATTTCACGCAGTTCTGGAGATATTACGTTTTTGAGTTCACACTCACGAACACTGGTAAAACTGTGTTCGAATCTAGTTTGTTTTGCTCTAAAACGACGTGCCACGTCGAGTTAAGCACGAATACGTGCATTTCACGCAGTTCTGGAGATATTACGTTTTCGAGTTCACACTCACGAACACTGGTAAAACGAAGTGTTCGAATCTAGTTTGTTTTCCTCTAAAACGACGTGCCACGTCGAGTTAAGCACGAATACGTGCATTTCACGCAGTTCTGGAGATATTACCTTTTTGAGTTCACACTCACGAACACTGGTAAAACGAAGTGTTCGAATCTAGCTTGTTTTGCTCTAAAACGACGTGCCACGTCGAGTTAAGCACGAATACGTGCATTTCACGCAGTTCTGGAGATATTACGTTTTCGAGTTCACACTCACGAACACTGGTAAAACGAAGTGTTCGAATCTAGTTTTTTTTGCTCTAAAACGACGTGCCACGTCGAGATAAGCACGAATACGTGCATTTCACGCAGTTCTGGAGATATTACGTTTTCGAGTTCACACTCACGAACACTGGTAAAACGAAGTGTTCGAATCTAGTTTGTTTTGCTCTAAAACGACGTGCCACGTCGAGTTAAGCACGAATACGTGCATTTCACGCAGTTCTGGAGATATTACGTTTTCGAGTTCACACTCACGAACACTGGTAAAACGAATTGTTCGAATCTAGTTCGTTTTGCTCTAAAACGACGTGCCACGTCGAGTTAAGCACGAATACGTGCATTTCACGCAGTTCTGGAGATATTACGTTTTCGAGTTCACACTCACGAACACTGGTAAAACGAAGTGTTCGAATCTAGTTTGTTTTCCTCTAAAACGACGTGCCACGTCGAGTTAAGCACGAATACGTGCATTTCACGCAGTTCTGGAGATATTACGTTTTCGAGTTCACACTCACGAACACTGGTAAAACGAAGTGTTCGAATCTAGTTTTTTTTGCTCTAAAACGACGTGCCACGTCGAGTTAAGCACGAATACGTGCATTTCACGCAGTTCTGGAGATATTACGTTTTCGAGTTCACACTCACGAACACTGGTAAAACGAAGTGTTCGAATCTAGTTTGTTTTGCTCTAAAACGACGTGCCACGTCGAGTTAAGCACGAATACGGGCATTTCACGCAGTTCTGGAGATATTACGTTTTTGAGCACACTCACGAACACTGGTAAAACTAAGTGTTCGAATCTAGTTTGTTTTGCTCTAAAACGACGTGCCACGTCGAGTTAAGCACGAATACGTGCATTTCACGCAGTTCTGGAGATATTACGTTTTTGAGTTCACACTCACAAACACTGGTAAAACGAAGTGTTCGAATCTAGCTTGTTTTGCTCTAAAACGACGTGCCACGTCGAGTTAAGCACGAATACGTGCATTTCACGCAGTTCTGGAGATATTACGTTTTCGAGTTCACACTCACGAACACTGGTAAAACGAATTGTTCGAATCTAGTTCGTTTTGCTCTAAAACGACGTGCCACGTCGAGTTAAGCACGAATACGTGCATTTCACGCAGTTCTGGAGATATTACGTTTTCGAGTTCACACTCACGAACACTGGTAAAACGAAGTGTTCGAATCTAGTTTGTTTTCCTCTAAAACGACGTGCCACGTCGAGTTAAGCACGAATACGTGCATTTCACGCAGTTCTGGAGATATTACCTTTTTGAGTTCACACTCACGAACACTGGTAAAACGAAGTGTTCGAATCTAGCTTGTTTTGCTCTAAAACGACGTGCCACGTCGAGTTAAGCACGAATACGTGCATTTCACGCAGTTCTGGAGATATTACGTTTTCGAGTTCACACTCACGAACACTGGAAAAACGAAGTGTTCGAATCTAGTTCGTTTTGCTCTAAAACGACGTGCCACGTCGAGTTAAGCACGAATACGTGCATTTCACGCAGTTCTGGAGATATTACGTTTTCGAGTTCACACTCACGAACACTGGTAAAACGAAGTGTTCGAATCTAGTTTGTTTTTCTCTAAAACGACGTGCCACGTCGAGTTAAGCACGAATACGTGCATTTCACGGAGTTCTGGAGATATTACCTTTTTGAGTTCACACTCACGAACACTGGTAAAACGAAGTGTTCGAATCTAGCTTGTTTTGCTCTAAAACGACGTGCCACGTCGAGTTAAGCACGAATACGTGCATTTCACGCAGTTCTGGAGATATTACGTTTTCGAGTTCACACTCACGAACACTGGTAAAACGAAGTGTTCGAATCTAGTTTGTTTTGCTCTAAAACGACGTGCCACGTCGAGTTAAGCACGAATACGTGCATTTCACGCAGTTCTGGAGATATTACGTTTTTGAGTTCACACTCACGAACACTGGTAAAACGAAGTGTTCGAATCTAGTTCGTTTTGCTCTAAAACGACGTGCCACGTCGAGTTAAGCACGAATACGTGCATTTCACGCAGTTCTGGAGATATTACGTTTTCGAGTTCACACTCACGAACACTGGTAAAACGAATTGTTCGAATCTAGTTCGTTTTGCTCTAAAACGACGTGCCACGTCGAGTTAAGCACGAATACGTGCATTTCACGCAGTTCTGGAGATATTACGTTTTCGAGTTCACACTCACGAACACTGGTAAAACGAAGTGTTCGAATCTAGTTTGTTTTCCTCTAAAACGACGTGCCACGTCGAGTTAAGCACGAATACGTGCATTTCACGCAGTTCTGGAGATATTACCTTTTTGAGTTCACACTCACGAACACTGGTAAAACGAATTGTTCGAATCTAGTTCGTTTTGCTCTAAAACGACGTGCCACGTCGAGTTAAGCACGAATACGTGCATTTCACACAGTTCTGGAGATATTACGTTTTCGAGTTCACACTCACGAACACTGGTAAAACGAATTGTTCGAATCTAGTTCGTTTTGCTCTAAAACGACGTGCCACGTCGAGTTAAGCACGAATACGTGCATTTCACGCAGTTCTGGAGATATTACGTTTTCGAGTTCACACTCACGAACACTGGTAAAACGAAGTGTTCGAATCTAGTTTGTTTTCCTCTAAAACGACGTGCCACGTCGAGTTAAGCACGAATACGTGCATTTCACGCAGTTCTGGAGATATTACCTTTTTGAGTTCACACTCACGAACACTGGTAAAACGAAGTGTTCGAATCTAGCTTGTTTTGCTCTAAAACGACGTGCCACGTCGAGTTAAGCACGAATACGTGCATTTCACGCAGTTCTGGAGATATTACGTTTTGAGTTCACACTCACGAACACGTAAAACTGTGTTCGAATCTAGTTTGTTTTGCTCTAAAACGACGTGCCACGTCGAGTTAAGCACGAATACGTGCATTTCACGCAGTTCTGGAGATATTACGTTTTTGAGTTCACACTCACGAACACTGGTAAAACGAAGTGTTCGAATCTAGCTTGTTTTGCTCTAAAACGACGTGCCACGTCGAGTTAAGCACGAATACGTGCATTTCACGCAGTTCTGGAGATATTACGTTTTCGAGTTCACACTCACGAACACTGGTAAAACGAAGTGTTCGAATCTAGTTTGTTTTGCTCTAAAACGACGTGCCACGTCGAGTTAAGCACGAATACGTGCATTTCACGCAGTTCTGGAGATATTACGTTTTCGAGTTCACACTCACGAACACTGGTAAAACGAAGTGTTCGAATCTAGTTTGTTTTGCTCTAAAACGACGTGCCACGTCGAGTTAAGCACGAATACGTGCATTTCACGCAGTTCTGGAGATATTACGTTTTCGAGTTCACACTCACGAACACTGGTAAAACGAATTGTTCGAATCTAGTTCGTTTTGCTCTAAAACGACGTGCCACGTCGAGTTAAGCACGAATACGTGCATTTCACGCAGTTCTGGAGATATTACGTTTTCGAGTTCACACTCACGAACACTGGTAAAACGAAGTGTTCGAATCTAGTTTGTTTTCCTCTAAAACGACGTGCCACGTCGAGTTAAGCACGAATACGTGCATTTCACGCAGTTCTGGAGATATTACCTTTTTGAGTTCACACTCACGAACACTGGTAAAACGAAGTGTTCGAATCTAGCTTGTTTTGCTCTAAAACGACGTGCCACGTCGAGTTAAGCACGAATACGTGCATTTCACGCAGTTCTGGAGATATTACGTTATCGAGTTCACACTCACGAACACTGGTAAAACGAAGTGTTCGAATCTAGTTTGTTTTGCTCTAAAACGACGTGCCACGTCGAGTTAAGCACGAATACGTGCATTTCACGCAGTTCTGGAGATATTACGTTTTTGAGTTCACACTCACGAACACTGGTAAAACTAAGTGTTCGAATCTAGTTTGTTTTGCTCTAAAACGACGTGCCACGTCGAGTTAAGCACGAATACGTGCATTTCACGCAGTTCTGGAGATATTACGTTTTTGAGTTCACACTCACGAACACTGGTAAAACGAAGTGTTCGAATCTAGTTTGTTTTGCTCTAAAACGACGTGCCACGTCGAGTTAAGCACGAATACGT